>NC_071468.1:107075083-107378114 GCF_028500815.1 Rissa tridactyla
GGTTGGAAGGGACCTCTGGAGGTCATCTGGTCCAACCCCCCTACTCAAGCAGGGTCACCTAGAGCTGGTTGCCCTTGACCATGTCTATACATCCTTTGAATATTTCCAGGGATGGAGACTCTATAACCTCTCTAAGCAACCTGTGCCAGTGCCTAGTCACCCTCACCATAAAAAAGTGTTTCCTGATGTTCGGATAGCACCTCCTGTATTTCAGTTTGTGCCCATTGGTTTGCACCCTTCTGGTCCTGTCGCTGGGCACCACTGAAAAGAGCCTGGCTTTGTCGTCTTTGCACCTTCCCTTCAGGTATTTATATACAGTAATAAGATGATCCTGAGCCTTCTCTTCTCTGGATTAAACAGTCCCCCTCTCAGCCTTTCCTCATATGTGAGGTGCTCCAGTCCCTTAGTCATCTTTCTGGTCCTTCACTGGACTGCAAGAAAAGCCTCTTTTGTACTGGGGAGCCCAGAATGGGGCACAACACAGGAGTATGAGGATAGTCATAATGATCATACTAAATGTCCATACATCAATAGCAAATGTTTATGGAAGAGAGTAAAAATGGGGTGAGTATACAGCTCTACTTCCGCCGAAGTGTCTCCTTACCCCCATAAATGTATGGCTCAGAGACTTCCTAATCAGAATAGGTGTCTATATATTTAACAGCCTTGAAGGGACTTCTCTTCAGTGAATTTTTCTGATTGCCTTATGAATTTACATAAACGTCAAGCATCAACAACATCCTGTATCACAGAGTCCTTCAGGGGAAGTGTGGTAGATTAGATCAACTGCGTTTTCTGTGTCTAAAAATAAGCTGCTTTGCCAGGGAGAGATACCAGACTGGTCTGGCCAAATTTATCTTCAGTAAACCTTTTTGCCTCTTTACCTTCCATTCACCTCCATGTCTTCAGTTTTTCCTTCCTTGAACTCAGACAAAAGTGTCTGTCTCTGTTAGATCACTTTTTCTGTCCGCCTAAATGTAAGGGCTACATTCGCTATTCTTCAAACCCCTCATACAGCTGTACCCTGCTTAAAAATCTTTTACAGGCTGAATCATGAACAATCCCACTTCTGACTGTGCATCAGCTCTTTCAGAACACCGAGCGAATTCAGCTCTTTGAATTTTGCTCCTACCACACATATAGTAACTTCAATTTCATCCTTATTGATAACTAGTCCTAAGAGCAGCAGTACTACTGAATCCTCATCTCCTATCACTTTGTGGAGCCTGATGTTAAGATCCCATGATCATTTTCTGATGTCTAATAGGTGCTGAACTCATGTTGCAGATTGGGAGCAATAATAGGGCTCTTCAATTTTATCCAGTCATCTATTATCTTTGACAGTTCTATTCTCCTTCCAAATGTGGCTGAAATTGTGGATTGTGTGGTGGATTCAAAAGCTGTCTCAGGGACAGCTGGGGTGAGGCACAGGACATAGAGATTGCAGCATGTAGGGTTTTTTGTTAATGCAGCATCAAGTTCTGACCACTGTCACCAGGAATCCCTTCCATCACTATGAGACCATTTCTTTTTCAGATTACAGACAAAATATTAGTTTTTCATTAATGTTAGCACTGAAATGGCAGAGTTGTTGCAAAGGCTGAAGTTTATACGCCCTAGAATTATAATCTGGAACATCTGGAAGGGTTAATATTAAAGAAGTTTATAATTAAAGACAAAACTTCAAGACTTGTATCTTACATACATGTCTGATCAAACATTAGGGTCATTATCTTATGGAACGAATAAAGGAAATGCTGAATTTTGTAAAACATTCTAGCTGGTGAGAACAACTATCTTGTTTAAGTCAAATCTATATCAAACTCTATTACTTAATTGTTCATAAGATTTAATATACCTTTAAAGTATACATTGCCAAGAACTCCTAGAAAACGGGTCTAACATAAGAAATTAGTGTAATTATTAGAAATGTTTACTTCATTCCCTCTGTAGCCTTGCCACCCACTCTAGGTTATTTATGTGCCCAGCCTTGGGTTGAGGATAGGTTAAAATGAAAGTACTTAAGCACACCATCTGCAAATGAAAAGTTCTAGTATGCTATCATGCCTGTTCTTCTAAGTAGGACAAAATAAGCCAAATTTTATTCCTGTTCACAGAGGATAGTGAGCAGATGATAGTCCCAAGGATTCAGCCTACATTTGGTTGTTAAAATGATGTTTTATTCCTTGATAACTGACAAAGGCATTATTTGTGATTTTGGAGGCATTATTCATGTATCATTGAACGTTAATCTTTCACCTACTGCTATATTAGCCTAAAATGATAAAAGCTTGTGATTATTTCTTCATTCATTCCTTGATATTTTTTAAAAGCCAAATTATTTCTATAACTTTATGGAAAATTCCTCTATAGCTGTGGGTGGAAGGAAGGAAGCTTGTTAAGTAACTCTGAATTCATTTTAGCAAACTTCCCTTTTGCTACATGGAAGCATATTTATGTTTTTAATTAAAAAATAAAGAGGCTGTAAATTGCTGGTCAATTTTGCAGTGTTCTGTCACCTCCCATTAATGCAAATATAGAAGATATATTTCATAAAATAAATATATGGAGCAAGGATTCATGTGGCAGGCTGATAGTCTCTCTTTTTACAGTACCTAGCGCAACATAGCTATAACCTAGCTGGTGTCTCTCAGCTCTACAGTAATATAAATGTTAATAAATTCTACCAGTTAAAATGTGACGTTCAGAGAAGGATTACTAAACAGGTACTTACATAAGCATTATCAAAGAGTTGTACCTATTTTATATAACTGATCAGTCATTAAGCACAATAGGGAAAAGAACAATACACAGGGGACTTGCATGGCATTTCGCTTTTTTATACGTAGACTAGCAACTCGGATAGTATTCAGGAGAGACACAAAGATTATAATAATCAGTTTTGCTTTTTCAGTGCTGTCACCGTTACTGGGTTAGCTGCACATCAGATCCCTCCTCAGTCCCTCCCTGTCTCACATGCGCCTTCCTGAGTGGCAACTGAGCTGCTCCGTCCCCTCCGAGGTTCAGTCCTGCAGATCCCTGACTCACAGCCCCGTCCCCGGCTGCAGCGGGCTACCTGGACAACTGTGTCTCCAGAGCAAACCCCACTGAATTTAGTGCTTGAGTGGGACCTTTTTTCGGTTCGACTTCCAGCAGGGGATGCAATGACTCAGAACAGCTTTTTCAACACAAAAGAGCAGCAGTAAGGTCATATGACGATAAAAAATATCCCAAAACCAGAAGCAAATGAGGAAAGGTTATTTGATCTAAAACTTAAGTAGTAGTAGTCTAACTCATGTCAGACACTATCCCTAGAGGATGGAAAGTCACTAGGATGTAATACCAATCTCTATATTCCTCTTCTTTCCCTTCCTTGTCAGAGCTCAAATTTTTCAGATGTGCAAAACCCCTTAGAGCAACTGAACTCCTAGTTATTTCTCAGCAAGATACTCCAGCAAGGGACACATGAAAACCATTGGAAAACACTATGTCTTCTATATTCTTCCCAGCTTAACACTTCTTTAAATCTGAAAAATTTACTACATGATCTCTTTACCATTCCCACAAAATCAATCAGAGTCTAAAAAAAATAGAATTTAAAAAAACCCTGCAAAATACAACTAGACATAGACTCTTATTCAGTAGGTTAAAAGGTGCCCTAATCTTAGTATGATTAGGAGTCACAGGTGATAAAAAGTCCTCCAAAACAAAACATAGCCCATGTATTTAAATTTTCCATTATACACTCAGTAAATACAACAAATGCCCTTTGTTCTCTCTTTCCATGGGAGACACGAGACAGACCTCTGCTCTTGTGGAGACATTCAAAGGGACCAGCTCCATTTATATTTTGGTCTGGCTTGCTGCTTTAGGAAACAGGAAGGACATGAATGTGAGGAATGGTCAGTAACAAATCATAAGAGAAATACATGTAAGAAAATACTAATATGTTGGAGTAGAGGACAGAAATCAGCATAGTAGGTTTTCAAATTACCTTCTGTACATACTGAGTAAAAGTATAGTACACGAGAGTGTTCAGTAGTTCTGTCCACTTGTTCTTAATGGCAGATGACTTAAATAAAGCTCTTCCTTTCACTTAAGCAAGGCTAAACACTTTGAACAAACATTTGCTGTAAAATGCTTAGCCAAAAAAGGTTAAAACTCACATAACTCACCTAACGAACTCATTGCACACAATCTTATGATATATGAGAGTCATGAGATAGCAACTCAGGTAAGACATTTTAGATACTTAAAGAAATAATTGCACAGAACCAGAGGAGAGTTTGTTAGTTTTGAACAAATGGCCATCATTCCAAATGGAAATTATCAATGAGTATTAACTCACTCCTTTGCAAATAGAGGATTTCTGTTTAATCACATGCGATGCAGGGACTCAAAACCACAAAATACAGAGCTGGAGTCTGAAAGAAGCATCTCATTCTGCAAGATTTCTCAGAGTGAGGAGTGCAGCCTTCTGCAAATGCTACAAAAATGAACAGAGGCTGGTGAAGAGGGGGGCAAGACACACATCTCTGAGTTGTTCTTCAGGGTCCTAAATAATATAATGCCAGAGTGATTGTTTCAGGGTCTCTCTAGATACAGGAAGGGAACTCTAAGGTATCATTTACTCAACAGCCATGAAGTCCCCTTCACCTTACAACCCCATGAAAAGTATAAAAAAACCCCAACTGATTATACTTTATTTAATCGTGGACCACCTTGACTTTTAAACCATTAGACTGCTCAAAGAATGTTCATAAGGGAAGGCAGTAATCCCACTATTCATATCTGCACGTAGTGGCATGGTACACCCTGTATCATTTTAGCTAAAAGTGACTAGCATATAAAAACTGTGAATTACTGCCCAAAAGGCAGATTCTTCCATAATTGATCATTAATGTGTTTCTTGTACCTTCTTCTGAAACAGCCAGTATTGGCTGCTGTCAGGGACATAATAATCTATTAGACAAACTTATACCGATCCAGTGTAGCACGGTGATTCCTAAATGTTGGTTTTGCTTAACCGAAAACAGAATATTAAGTATTTATTTAAAGTCATATGAAAGCAGTGTTTAATGATATCCTATGGAATTCACAGACAAACTTGCTTGCTATTGTTGCTGTTTTTCCTTTGTGGAGGTTCCTGATACTGACTGTAAGATATCCAGTCATTTTTCATCTCCTGCCCTTAGCTGTGACTCTTGTGCTATTTCAAACAAAAACCAGAAAGCACTGACCCCCCAGAAACAGAATGTCATTTGGGATGACAAATTCCATCACCGTATTGTTGTAAAGACACAATTTAAAAGAGTTAAAATAGATATGCAAATCGCGATGTCTAGTATTCAGAAACGTGCCCGCAGGAACACCAGGTAGGTGCAATCAAGGAAGAAAAATGTTGCTGTTCTAGGGATAGCACCTTGAATTTAAAGACAGGGCTCCAGCTGAGGGCTGCAGAATGCAAATTGCCTTGTTAAACTGCTCATTTCTCTATATTTAAAAGCAGACAACATAATTCAGAAAAGCACCATACGTATTCTTAAATCCATTTCTCTAGGGGAAGAGTGAGAAGCGCCTGCTGCAGCCACCCATTGACAAACCATTGGCAGAGCTGGGGTATGTGAATGAAACAGCCATGCTGGCGGCCACGCCTGGTATTGACATAATTATCCCCCTTTTCCAGTGGTATAACTAGTTTCTTTCTTTCGAAGGGTGTGACTTTGCTAATTGTACAAGGTACAGGCATCCAAATCTCACTGCAACTGTCCCAACGTACCAGCATCTTTGTCCTAATAAAGGGCTGGAAGAGGCCTTTTCTCAAGTAGTTTGCTATGTAAGGGCACTTTGCAGAACTGGAAACAAAGAAATAAAAGCAGAGAAATAGAAATACATTGTTACTTAACGCCAGCTGAATTCCAAGGATAAAGTAAAAGAAAATATACAGCAGGCTGCTTTTCTTTGGCGAAAATCTTTCAGTTGCCTGACAGAGTTTTCCTCCAGAACAATAAAATACATATCTGTTAAAAGACGAATGGCCAAATTTGGATGATTTACCAATGCCAAAATTCGCAAACTCCTTTTTCTAACTGCCTGTTTGTCAAGTCAGCCCTGCCGTAGAGAACAGGCATCAATGCCAGCCCCAGACGCGTGCCCCGGTGCACCCAGTGCTCCAGCATCCCCTGGTCACACGTCAGCCCCTACCCACCGGTCTCAGCGCTGGCTCACAGCGCAGGCACGTGTCCCCCCACAGCACAGGAAAGCGAGTGAGGCACTCTTGGGAGAAGACTGGAAACAAGCCTACAAAACTAGCAACGTGGCCCTGCCTTATTCGCAGTTTTCACCTTAAGTCCCTTTAGGGAAAGGGAGTGATGGAGCAGCTCCGGGCAGCGGAGGAGCGGTCCTGGTGTGTCACACAGCTGCAGAAGTTAATCTGTGGCATTGCAGGACTTGGATGATGCAGATCTTATTGGTTCCTTCTGGCCCTGAACCTCCGGAAGGACCTGTGATACACAGATAATACAGACTTTATTTAGAAAATAGCTCCCACTTCAGTAATAACAATGGCTTGGATGAAACCAGCCATAAATGCGTGTCTGCAGTCACTATATTCTGCAAGTGGCTTCAAAGGAAGCATTAAAGAAATTATCACAGTAAAAGTTCTTTTCTTAGTGTCAACAATTTCAATAAACTCCATTTACTTGAGTGCTTTTGTCAAAGGCAATTAGTGTAATCTATTTCATTTTTCTGTTAACTGTATGTTTACAAGACCATTTTTTTGTATAGCAAAATACAATTTGGTTGGAATAAAATGTTATAATTGAGAATTTTCTGCATAGTCACTCAATCTTGCACGTTGTGATGGAAGTCTTGTAAGGTTTTACAGTATTTTAATACTTCAGAAAGGTTTGGTTTGCAACTTTTTGTGACAATTATTATTATCACACATTTAACATCTTGAAGAGAGAAAAATTAAAGGATGGAAAGAGCTTGTGGATAAGAAAGATACAATTTCCAAGGAAAGTATGTACTCACAAAGGTAAAGAAAACTGTAAAAGAATGGATTTTATAAATGGAATTAGAATAATAATTCCATGGGTAGAATTAATGACACACATAATGTTTTACTCTGCATAAGTGTATATATATACACGCATACATAAATACATACTTGCTATTATCTTTCCCTTATTCTCAAAAAGGCATAGAAACTTGTACAGAAGTTGGATGGTTGGATAGTGCCACCAAAAGAGCTTGTTGAAACTGAAATGTCTAAGCTTGGAGAAAGCCTGGATATTCTGAGACTGGAAAATAAGGAGAAAAAGGCAATATTTTGTAAAAAAAAAGTATTCAAAAAAGGTTTGTCATAAAATTCAAGAATATTTGCTTCTGCTTTATTATTTCAATTTCTATATTATAGATTATATCAAACACATAATACACTGACCTTTTAAAACCAAACATTTTAATAACTTCCCGTGAGACTGGATTAGAGATATATATGAAAATATCCCTTGTGAAACTTTCCAACTTTGTTGAATCAGCACTGTCTGTCAGAAAAGCTGTTCTGCAAAAATTTCTTAATTATCTGTAGCCCCACGCACCACCCACGCCTTAACAGGTGAAAAAGTGGAATGGCAGCATTCTCCCCTCCTTTGACAGGTGGTGCCATGCAGGTGGACAAGCAAGTGGACAATCATACATAGTTTCATGCTTTTCCTTTGCTCTACCTGTAACAAACAGTGAGGAGACCAAATTGCTTCCTGAATATAATGTCCCAGTACCTGATTAATCCCTAATATAGCCAATCAAAGTACAAAATCTCTTTGATTTGCAGTTTTCCTTGTCAAAGTCATAATGACTTTGGTCATTATGCGGTGAGCGACCAGAACACCACTTATTTTTTTCTTTTATACAGTAGCAGAAGGTGTCATACCCAGGACTATCAGACAGCTGAAGGCCTATGCAATGACAGAAGTAAATATTGGAACAGAGAAGCTGGTCTTCAGAAAGGACTTAGTGTACAGGAAAAATCATTAGACCCTTGAGGGAAACGTAAGAGCGGAAGAAAACTGACAACAAGGAAGAGTACTAAGAAGGAGGGCAATGAGTACTCTGTCTTCTCCCTCATGCTTGGAGTTACACCAAGAAGTGCAGCAGAAATTCAATATAAAGGTTAAAAAGAGTGGGGATAGGCGGGATATCGCAAGTCTTCACTACAGTGGCATGACTCTACCAGAGAGCACTGACAATAATTGTTCCTCTATTTAAAAAAAAATACACAACAAAACAAAACAGAACACCAAAAAAACCACAAACAAAACCAAGCTAGTAAATACCTTTCTCCAGAGCTGACAGACGCGTGGCTGATTTTATTCTAATTTCTGTGGCTGAATATGTCATTGGGAGACTCGAGAGCAAGGCAGAGGGTGTGTAAAGCAGTGTAACTGTGTGAGGTAGAAAGGACATAAATTATCTGGCTTCTCCACAGCACATTATCAAATAACAGGTGTTTGGTGGGGGGCCACTTGTTGACATGCTCAGGAGCTCCTTCCTTCTTTTAAGCACATCAGAACTTTTAAATTATCATACATATTGTTGTATTTGATTACACATCTTATGAAAAAATAGGGCAGTGGCTTTTGCTGGAATACGGTACCTCTGGGAAAGTCATTCACAGGTTTAAATTCAAGTTCCTTCAGTTTCACAACCACAAAAGCCATTGCAAAGCAGATCCCTGTCTTCTGCTGCTGGCTTCTCCTTTGCAAAGTACAGAAAGCTCACAGTTGCTGTAGCACTGCATCTTTATGGAAGAGGGTGGTATAAATGGCCTCGCCATGGCACTCTGGCTCAAAATATCATAGAAAATGTGGAAACAACCCTAAAAATTTCAAAGCATGTCATTACTATTTCTGTCAGTGAATTTTGAGTGAAACACATGGTCTGGGCCCAGACATGCCACATCTAGAATTCCTGTCTCTTTCTGGAGACTCGAGATCTAATTTAGCACAGGCAAACGCATAACACAGACTTTCGTTTTTATGCTCTCTCGCTGTATTCACTCAGTTGTAAGGATTTGACATTAGCAATGTAGAAAAGCCATAAAGCATCTGGCTTCTCTGCAGTCTATCAACAAACTGCCACTGTCATAAGAATTGCTTAATACTAGGAACAGGACAGATGTACAAAGTTCCCATTTCAGTAGCCTTTACCAGCTCGAGGAAGTGATAGTGGTAGGAGCCAAAAGTGGGTATCAGCCTTTGCCCAAACACGAAGGCAGGCTTGCGTCAGCAGAATGCTCCCTTTAAAATATTTGGAGATTTTAGTCTCAAAGTTTCTTTTACCTTATCGGATTATCTTAAATACCAGTTAACAATGCAAGTCCAGAAGCAGAGATGCCTTGAATATTTTTTTTTGGTAGCACAAAATTTGGGATTTTTCCTTACAGGGAAGTTTCAATGCCAGTATCGTTAACTATACTGATACATTTAACTGTTAGCTCTTCTGGTCTAACTCTCCCGTGTGGACACAGTTACCTGGAATATGACTACTTAAAATCTTTTCAGATAGCTTGAAAATTACTTCCCAAGTAGCAAATTGAAGCAATTGGAGGCAACCCCAGTGCCCATAGAATAGACACATTTTGAACTCTTGTCCTACCTATATGACTTTCTCTCCTGGGACAAAAGCGCTTTAAAGTCTATTCCATAATACTTACTTCAGTATAATTATTCTTAATGTTGAAGAGTGTTCACAAAAGGATTTAGGACAGAATAGGGATTTCAGTCAATATGTAAGTGCAGAGATATACAGATACTTGTAGATACTTTACACTTTTCACATTTAATGAAGGCAACAAGGTGTTGTGGACTGCAGTTGCAAGGGGGAGATGTAACTTAACAAATGTAACTTAACGAGCACACACCATGATGAACAATATATGATAAAATGAATTAGGTGAGCTAAAATGTCATGTCTCCACAGATCCAGTTCTTGTATGTGTCAACAGGAGACTGAATGGAGTAATGTAGTCTCTTCCTTTGTACTGGGAATTTCAAGTCTTCAACAAAACCATCATAGAGACTAATAAGAAAACTGGATAGTCGTTGGGCAAGCGGCAAAGAACTGCTATGGATTAGACTGCTATGGCAAAGTAACAAAACAAATAGTCAATTTTCACCTTGGCAAAGCCTCTATGCTAAGTCAGTGTTGAAAATATTCATAAATAAATCAGGAATTAAAGAACAGTGAGATGTAATCGGTCTTGTAATGCAAATAGCAATTAGCAACAATATTTGCATTTGACACAAAGCTCTGAGGATAATAGAGGCTGGAAGTGCCTGTAAAGAATCCCACCACTAGACAAATGGGAAGCACGGTGGCAGATAAATTCTAGCACTGATAATAAAAACGTGGCACTACAAACTGGAGATTGTACCAGTCATTGGGAATTAATTGAGAGCCCAGTAACACGTTGGATTAGGTGAATCTCCTGATATAAAAGGTCCAGCAACGGCTGAGTGAAAACAGGACTGCAGACTTTAAGGCAAGGCACAGAGATGACACAGGCTTTCCTTGCAATTGGGAAAGTAGTGTTGAAGATGTTAAAAATGAGCCGTATAAAAAGGTAGGTAAGTAGACCACTACTATTTGTGCAACGTGGAAAACATTTAGCAAAAATAGAAAGCATCCCAAGACAAGTGGCAAACCAAGAGGTCTATGTGACCCTGACAGTGGTGAGGAACATGGGGACAGACTGCCTAGAGCTGAAAAGTAAGTAAAAACTCGTAACAAACAACATTTACTCTCCTTTCTCCCATGCATCGCAGATGAATTTATGGAACTCACTGTCCCAAAATCATCATCAGGCCTGACGGGATTAACTGTGTCCAAAGTTATTTACAGCTGTCTCAAGAAGGGGATCACAGCACTCCTTGCTGTCATCTGCTGTGAGTCCCTGTGGGGGCCTGGAGGCCATCCTGCCCCTGCTACGCAAGCTTCCCATGGAAGGAGATGGGGAACACAAACCTGGAGGGACAAAGGGGGACTGGGACTTCCCCTGCTGCGGAGAGGGTGAATGGTGCCTCAGTCACAGTGAGGGACAGGTGCCACCGCTTCAGGCTTACTGACGGGAGTTAAGAAGAAATTTTCCTTTTGAATAAATTATTCCATCAGGTGACTTTGATACCTTCTCCTGTATTAACTAGCACCAGCCACCGCACTGACTCAGAGGGAAGATCTAGGCCATTAATGCCATCCTCCTCTGATGAGGAGGATGACATGGAAATGTCGCAAGTCCTCAGGGACTGGCAAATTGCTGCCAGAAGTCGTTCTCGTTCCAGTTGGTAGCAGCGACACCAGACACTTGCCATTTAGACTGAGAGACATGCAAAGGAAACAGTCAAAATCTCACAGGCTGGAAAAGGCCAAAGTGCAATTTCGCCTAATTAAAAACTGAGACAAATTAATGGCCTGTAGTTCCTTCAGTGGCCCTTTGATTTTGAGACATCTGAAGAGGGTTATAATTTTTAGAAGAGGAATGCTCAGCTCCTTTGAAAAACCCAGCCCCACAGAAGGCAGCCTGCACCCCCTGAGGTGGGAAACGTCCTCCATCCCTCCATTACTCACCACATCCCTACTTATACATTAAAATCTGAATCAACACCCTGGAAGGTGAAAAATGTCAAAGTGTCGACACCAACAACAAATATCTTGAGCTTACAGTGAATGAAATGCTTAAACGACAAGTACTCCAGTTTGTGGGATTTTATCAGCATTCGACCTCTCTGCTGTACATACTTCTGCATATGCAATGGAAGACAAAAAAAAAAAAAAAAGATATTCAGTTATTATCAAAATAACAAAAGAAAGCCCCAAACAAAGCTTATAAATATTCTGAAAGCATATCACATCTGTCAGAGAGTAAACGGCCCCCCTCCCTCCCCACCTCACGTCCTAATGCCTCTGTCTTTTCCCTGGCACAGGTTTCCCAGTGCTGCCGTGGCCAACGCTGCCACTGAGGGCATTGCTCCGTGTGTGTCCCACCGCTGCGCTGGGCAGAGCCTGCCCACCACCACTGGCCACTCCGGCTGGGAGCGAGATGAGCAGGTTGCCACCAGCCGGGACAACCGAGAGGTAGGAATTACAAACATTTTCATGTTGGATCGTGCTGTTTTACTCCCCGGGCCCTATCTGCGGGAGAGGAGCAGGGTTCAGTCTAAGGTGTGAGACTTTGAATGCAGGAATAGTTGGATTTTAAGGAGCACACATTGAGCAGATTCAAAAGTGTGGGAGAAATACCAGCAGCAAGACTAGAAAAGCTTGGGGATCTGGAGCGGGGCAGGGAGGGTGAAGCGGCTTAGGGCTAAAGGGGAGGAGGGAGGAAGAGAGTATCAGAGGGAATAAAAGAGCATAAAACAAGCTTCTGTCATAGACCAAATATCATGGTCAGAATAACAGTGCTCTGAGGTGAGACTGCAGTTTTCTACACAGCATTAAAATGAAGCATTAGGTAAAGTTGAGGAAAAAATGCCAGAAAAAGACAGGAATTAAATGATGTCCACCTGCTTCTTCTAAGAATGCAGAAGAGGATGGTTCCCTGACCATTAATCATGATATATAAGATGACAGTGTTTAATTGAGTTCAAATTGTAAAAAAAATATATATTCGACTTGTGATAGCTGTAGGGAGGATATACCTCATCTCTGAGCTATGTTTTCAAAGCTATGCCTTAGGTGAACCTTTAACAAGTATCCCTGTCACCAAAACATCAGCTGAAATGTAAATATTGACTAAATATTTTTTAAGTGTTTCGAATTCAGGAACTAAAAGAAGTTCCCCTTGTAAACAGTTCAGATTTTGTTAACTAATTTAGGAATTTCACTGGCTTTACCTGTCAGTACAATACCGAATGTAAATACATAGTGGGAAAAAATATCCTTTCCTTGCAGAAAACCCTTTTCAGCAGGCAGGAGAGAAAGGTTTCCGGAGATGAGCTCCAGCGGCTCTCGCAGTTACTCCCCCAGCTGTGTGTCTCGCCTTCTGCAGAGGTTGCCTCTCCCGCAGCAGAGCAAGCAGGAAAGGAGGACACGTCAGTGCCTCGGCCAGCCCAGTGCCAACAGCCCGGCTTGCATGGGAGGGAGGAGGAATCTCAGCTACCACACCAGGCTCTGCCTGCAGCAGCCGAAGCGTGGACACGCCATCCCTTCTGCCAGCTCCGTTACGGGGACGTGGTCTCCAAGAGGGAGAAAATTAAAAATAGTCGGGGAGTGAGCCATAAAAAAACTCCTCAGTTCATGGAATTTTGTTCTTAGCACTCATTCATTCATTCATTTTTAGGCTTCATTTCATTTTAGATGTTGTTATTTTTTTATGAATAAAGAAACATTCACACCATTCCAATATTAACATTTCACTCTTGCTGTCTGCAGATTTGGCAAAAACACTCTTCTGTCTCTACAGGCAAGGAACTCCTCTGCACAGGTCTTTTCTATACACAAATATTTTATAAATTAAAGTTAACCTTTGCCTTGCCAATATAAAATACGTTTTTAATGCATTACAATCTCAATGTAGACACGGCACTATTCATTTGGACACATTTCATCCAGTCTAAGTAATTGTAAGTGAGGAACCTAACACCAGGTAATTGATGGGTATTAGATTACAATTCGCGTGCCTACAAAAGGATGGTAGCATGGTTAAAAACACACCTTTTCCCAGGGGAGACTTTAGCAGAATTCAAATAGTAAATCGAATCATGGCAACTAATGAGTTGCAGCACTTCAGCTCCGGTAACTCTCTGCTCATGCTCCTCCTGTGCTTGGGATAGGATACGTGCTTCTCCTCAGCCCCTGGCAAAACCCCTCTGCAGCTGGGGCACACGAAGGCAGACAGCCCAGGAGGGCATTTGGCTCCACCATCCCACAGGGCTGAGCTCTGTCTCCTCCACACCTTACTGACCCAGCCACAAGCAGGTCAGCTCTTCTGACTTTCACCAGTCGACCAAAACAACATCATCACGGCAAGCCTGGCGACCTAGAGTGTTTGGACTAAGCTACGCCCATTAGCTAGAGCCAATTAGTCCACTTGCCACTGGAACACTTATGCCAATTAAACTAAACTGGTTTATCCCCAGCTTACAGAGATTTAATGGAAACCTGTGAGAGAATGGGGAGGTGGAGGATTTTCTACTATGCTTGGCATAACAAGAGCATCTAAAGGCAAAGTGGGCAGTGCCAGAGTGGAAATGTGACTCCCCCAGTAACAGTGAAATTAAACAAGGGATACAATGGATCTATACCGCTTGAAAATTTTGAAAAAGCTATCCTCCACAAAGATATGCTCTAGTTTTAGGCTGGATATGGGATTTTTTTGGCTGAAATCCCCAGGCTCGTACTGTGTGGAAAACTGTAGGATCCAGTAGTTTCTTTGCTTCCAAAAATCCACACTTGTTCATAACTGAAGTAAGAAAAAATGAGGTGGTCATACATTCATTTAAATATGTCCATAAAGGGTTAGTACTGGTTTAACTAAATGTATATGCATGAAAACGCCCACATACTTCTGTGAAAAATCACAGTTACAGAAGAAATTGCATTTATCATGTACCTTACCCATGATATTTTTTTCGTGAAACCATCTCCACCACGATTCTGTGCACATTACAAATCTCTGTGTGTATACTCTGTGCTATAATATGTGGTGTCAGAACACGGTTCCTTAAAGCTTTCAGCAATGTTGCCACGGGAGGGATACAGAAACGCTTGTCACAGCCAGGACAGGAGCCTGAAGATGGGTGATGCCAGCGCATTCGCTCCTCAGCTGGCATTCCCTTGAGAGAGATGCTGTTTGAACAAATTCCGCCAAATCCTTTCAAAAGGCACCGAACAGCAGAAGCAGACCTGGAGAGAAGGGGGAAACCGCGGCTCCTTCCCCGTTGCCCCGCAGAGCACAGGCTGTGTGCGGTGACACACTTGGTCCCCCACCGCCTCCCCCCTTCCAGCAGCGCCAGAAGTAGGTGCAAGAGGGCACCTCGCAGCCTCCCAGGTTCCCCCGATGTCAGCAGCTTTTTGCTCCGATAAAGGTCAAAAGTGCTCACTCCCGGGCCCAGCGCTGCGCTGCTAAGGTTCGCTAGCCAGACTCTGCTGGAGGGAAAGGCAAGAGGCACTGCAGGGCACATATGCTTTTGTTTATTGAACTCTGCCTGCCCGTGACCCACTTGCTCCTGCTGCTCAGACAGACGTTCGCATCCCAAAACACTGGCATGGTATTTGCCTCCATCAGCCTCAATTTCCTGGATATATGCAATATTTAAAATTAATTAATAAAATTAACACATAAAATTAAGTTAAATTTATAGCTGCAAGTGTAAAAATTTTTTTTTCTGTGGCTATGCATCTTTTTGGGGATAGGAATTAAGGGGTTTTCTTCCCCAGTTTATGTCATTTTTCCATGTTTTGCACAATAGTTTGGCTTTAGACTCTGACAATCACACACCCCAGCACAACATTGCCTAGACACAATCAGAATTTCAACTCCTGATTGGAAAATGGGCTGAAAAGCACTACTTAACCTTAACTATGGAAAATCAAATTCCTCTGATAGAATGGAAATAAGCAGGTAGAGACAGAGAAAGAGTGAGAGGAGAGAGAGGGGAAAAAAAAGGCTCCCCCTACAAGCCTCTATAATGAATATTCGGAAATATTCACCCTTACAGTTTTGTATATGATATAATATTCATAAACCTTTGTATCGCTATAATCCTGTTTATTTGAACCATTTTCATATTATTTCCAGCCCCTGCTTTATTGGAGAATGGTTGAAAGAAAAAAATTCCACAGAAACTATTCTTGACAATCCCCTTGACGCTCTTGTAACCTGCTGATAACTGCTCTGACACGTCTCATAAGCCCTCAATAAAAAAGGAGGAAGAATGAGCTGCGGGAGCCCATGGTACCATTTTTAAAATTCTACCTGCAAACTACCATTTTACAGTGAGAAGGGAAAAAACCCAAAACAAACAAGCGGTAAAACCTATGATATTATTATTATTCAGAGATATTCTCCAACCTAAATCCTAAAATCTTCTTTGTGGAACGGCATAGAACTATCATTTAATCCTAACTCTTTTCATCTGTCTAGGTATAGTATCTAATTTATGATAATATGGGACGTCACAAATGATAAACATGAGAGATATAATAGGGTGAGAATATGAATAGTAGTTTAGCGTATGTGAGTTACTATTACAGGCAGTTTAGGTCAATTTAGCATTAGGCTAAGTGAAAGTTAAAGGATTAGGAAATGTCAGAGGTGCGAGACAGAGATGAGGTGGGACTTTCCTTGGGTAAAAAAAGAAGCAGCTTGGCTGGCAAGTAGCCAACAAAGACAATTTTTGCCTTTACTCGGCTGAGATAATTTGGATTGATTGTATCCAATTAATTTGTGTAGATTGAAAACTTCTGTTTATTGACAAAGACAACCGAAAAGAGGTTCAGCATTCCTTGTTCACCCTTTCCTTGAAATTTAGATGCTGAACACACGTTAGGTGAAAATTCAGCTGAGGAATTCCTTCCTTGGTTTCTTTGAAATAATCTTAAATTTGATCTTCAGTATCTTCCTTTTTTTTTTTTTTTGCTTTTTCTTCTCTTTTATATTCACATTGTCATTAGTGGTACATATTTTGTATCACTGTTGCGTATTAGTTTCCCACATCAAATATGTATTGTATTGCTCTTTATTTACTTACTGTGCTGTATGATTTAGCTGTTAAATAAAACTCTTTTCATTTGTTACTGTGAAAGTCTTCTGTCTTTTGGTTTCTTGAACTCCCATTTCCCACGTAGTGTCTCGGGGTCAACAGGAGAGGGAAGAAGAGATGACTTAAGTTATCTCCTTTTGCAATGTTTTCATTGCCATGGCCACAACAAACTGTCCATACTGCAAAAGAGAAATTCCTCAGCGGGAGAGTCGGTCTCTGCTGCTCTCCAATGACTCCTCTGCTGGGGAAGAGTAGGACATACTTGAGCAGGGCATGAGTGGAAGGGGATAGAAAATTCCCTTCAGGAAGACACCACCTACAGCAGTGCTAGCATTTTAGCTGCAAGTGCAAAGGAACAGTTAGCTCACAAAGACAATTAGGACAATTAAAAACCAATACCTACTCTAGTATCCCGTTTTACGTGCCTCTATATGGAGAAATATATACTTGTAAGAATAAACCCAAATATTTTAAAGTGCAACTATTATGCAAAGCAGTGCTTTAAAAAGGAGCTGTAATCTAGCCTTTACATGCCATTTCATAAGTGAGATTCACTGTAGCTTTCAAACAGATGAATGAGAAGAATCATGTAATACAGGCAGCATTTCTCACACACGGACACATGCTTCAATTAAAAAAACAAAACAAAAACCAACCACCAAGAAATCTACAAACAAACACCTCAAAACAGTGAACAACTTTGAAGTCAGTTATTATTTCTGCTATCGCCATCTGAATATTCTATTTTTCCCTCCTGTGCCGTTGCGCGTTGTCACTGCCGGCACGAAACGGGAAGCGCTAGAGAAAGCAGAACTAAGACAGATAAAAGGGTCAGTTTGCTGAGACAAAAGATGATATCACGTCGAGACAAATTACAGAGGTGCTGTGTCTAAATGTGTTGAAGCAATAACCGCTATACAACAGCCATATCAGCAGGGCTGCTCTGTGCCTCTTGCTTACGCAGGCTGCATGTAAAGCAGGGCCCACAGCCCAAGCGCTGCAATTCAGGTCACACACATCGGCAGCTCCCCGGCAGTCTGGGAGACAGCTAGCTACTAGGCCACCTGCAGGCCATCCTGCTCAGAGACAGAGAGAGCTGAAGAAGAAGTCATTAGAAGTGACAGGTTGCCCGACGCTGGAGGGCAGAGCCCCATCCCGGCACCTCGCAGCCGGACCCGCATCCCTCAGCGCATCCCCCAGAGCATCCCCGCTGCCCCAGCACCCGCTCCTGGCCCTCTCTCTGCTTCTGTACACCCTGTCCATTTGTGAGTTGAGAGGGTAAGAAAAGGGAAAAAAAAAAAAAATATTTATTTAAAAGCAGCTAGGAAAAATGCAGGAGCTCTCTCAGGCACACAGCGTCTTCATCGGGTCCCACAAAATTGCTGATGAGCTGAGCAACTTTGAGAGGTAAAGGGTAGTCAGCACCTGTGAAAGATCAGAAACTGCTAGCAGGCATGCTGCTAACCCTGACAGAGAGAAAACTGGATAGTTAGCACTCCTAGAAAAGCCAGGTGCCATGGCTGGCTGGAGGAAAATGGCCACAGAAAGGAAAAAAAAAAAAAGAAAAAGATGGATAGATACATGTGTAGATCAATCAATCTTGCAGCACATTGTCATCAGCCTTCCTCTCCAGTTGCTGTATGGGATGTCTGTTTCTTAAAGGAGTATCAAGTTTCAACAGCAAATAGTTATATAGCTTGCGAAGGCAAGAGGGATTGTACAGTATCTCCATCGTAAGAAGATCAACCTCTTCCACAGGCAGAGCTAGGACAGGGACACCTGCCCTGACATCATTTTGCCCCAAGACACAAAGCCATCTTGTTTCTGGCTCCAGGCTTAAGCAGGTCTGATTTCCCATTGCTGTGCCAAGCTGAACGCTGGAGGAACAATCTCCTGAAAAGGAAACAGAGTTTTTATGAGCTAGTTCAGAAATTACCTGTGATTTTAGTGGCTGTTGTTACCAAACCAGGCTGAATCGCCTTCAGTACTAAAATTGCAAGGGCTAAAGTGGGTTAATCTATAGGATTGTGGCACAAAATTGCAAAAGAAGGACCAGACTACCAGAATATTGCTCACATGACAGGGTTCTGACCAACGGGGAAGGTCTAGAGCTGAAATCTTCATCTACATCAGTTGTGTTGCTATAATCTTACCCCCGTAGGAAAGATCATAGGATCATAGAACCATAGAATTGCCTAGGTTGGAGGGGACATTTCAGATCATCTAGTCCAACCATCAACCTAATTCTGACAAAAAAACATCACTAAACTCTCTCTAAGCACTACATCTATCCATCTATCCAAATACCTCCAGGGATGGTGCCTCAACCACTTCCCTGGGCAGCCTGTTCCAATGCTTAATAACCATTTCAGTGTAAAAAGTTTTCCAAATATCCAGTCTAAACCTCCCCTGGTGCAACTTGAGGCTGTTTCCTCTTGTCCTATTGCTTGTTACTTGGGAGCAGAGACCGACCCCCACCTCTCTGCAGCCTCCTTTCAGGTAGTTGTAGAGAGTGATAAGGTCTCCCCTCAGCCTCCTTTTCTCTAGGCTAATATAATCTGCAAACAAATAAATGTTGGTCCCATATTGTGATTGACTTGAAAAACACATTTGTTTCTAGACGTTCTATCCACTGAAGAGCTTACAATGGGAAAATCAGAAGCAGTGAAATCAATTTGTCAAAATTACTGATGTTTCTGGGGTGATCAGAATATTTTGAAAACAAACGTGGAGGGCACTAACTGACTATTTTCCAAGTATTTTCTGCCAGTCCCTGTTCTTTTGTCTTATTCTATTGAACTCAAAAGCATGATAATCAATATCTCTACTATTTAAAAACATTCTGTATGAGAGGAATGACTTCCATTTACTTTAGATGAGTGGTTTTGCCAATGGGGAATCCTCTGGCACTGAATTGCCAGTATCAGTAATACACTCCAGTATACACAAAGGGTTAATGAGAGAAGAGAAAAAAAAAAAAAGAAAGAAACCAAATCTAGGAAATAGCAGAGTAACAATTTCAAAGGAGCAAGGTGGAACATTATATCTCATCCTAGTTCTTTGAATCTTAGGGTGGATTTATTAACATCCTGGGGGTTGTTAAAGCATTTAGAGAAATGATCAACACAAAACACGAGGTACTGTATGCAGTATATAGATCTGTGGAGTGAAACGTTTCGGTTCTGTGACAGATCTTCAAAAACAATTGTTTCTTCCTTTAAAAATGGTTTCAGGCTTATATAGTCACCTTGAATTCTGCAGGTTCTGAGACTGTTTTTCAAATCATGTGCAATAACAAAACATACCTGGAATCTCTGCTTTTGGACTTGTCTTAACCAGAACATAAGACAAACGAGATCAAAGGTCCATCATGGATGCATATCCGAAAACTAATTTAAGACACCTGTTCAGGAACCAGATTCAGAGGCCCCTCTCTTTGCCACTCCCATTGGGTGTAGAGGTTCCTCTCATTCAATTGAAGGAGGTCTTCATATTCAGCTGTTGTATATCCCCGCCCAGAGAACTGAATTTTCTTTACTTTGGGGAGTTGAAATTCATGATGACGGGGGGTGCTCAGAATTCATCTGTGAGCAAGCTCAAAGTTGTCACCATCTACCTGCTTCTATGCTATCTCTGAAGCCTTCACAAAATGAAGAAGTCCTCTAAATTTCAATACATGACACAAAGATGTAATGCTATCCTATCATTTAAAACTATGCAAAATTATATCCTTGTAACATAAAAATACAAGTCCTGTTGCATTAATGAAATATCAATCAAAAGAGTAGAGATAAAGGACAAAGGGTTTTAGCTTCCCTATGCTCTGGAAAGCCAGAGATATCACAGACTTCCTGTAGTCTCAGGACTGGTTTTATTCACCTTGCTAAATAATTCTAGGTGACACAAATAGGTACACCATCTAAAAAAACCTATTTGTGAGTGTAGCCCTTCAAGGGTGGGAGGGGGGAAAATATTTCAATACATTACTTCATTATATAGTTGGCTATTTTTTATAAGTTTTGCTTAATAGGTTACTGCCTAAGTAGCAGTGCCAACCAGATTCTGGATTAAATCTTGAGTTCTCCATTGTGGAAAGGCATCATAGCTTTGATAAATTCATTATATAATTGGGTTTTAATGAATAGTTTATGCAGATTAAGAAGATCCCTTTTTTCACCTGGAAAGTTTTCACATTAGTTTCCACAAAATTTTTATAATTTTACAGTATTGCAAAATCTGCTATGATTTTCTGTTGCTGATGAGGCCAACAAGCTTTTCATCAAAAACTCTTGAGAAACATTAAAAATTAGAAATCATTCTAGACAACATTTATGTAGTGAAACTTCCAAACCAAATTCCACTTTAAAGACAGAGTAGCTTCTTTGGTTCTGTGAAGATACTTGTTCATCCTGCAGTTGAGCAATTTTGGTAGTTAGAGACTGTTACCAGAATTTCTTGGGACCGAAACTGTGGAATAGGTTAACCTCCATTTCATTTTGTTCTCTTACTCTTTAAAAATGTAGTTTGAATTTTCATATACAGGGGTTGTCATCTATGCAACTTGTATGGATCCCAGCTATACCTCAAGAATCATAACAACTTGAAAAGTACATGTAAAGCCCTTCTACTGCATAATTATGTGATTTTTTTTATGTCTCAAGTTTGTGTCAGTGGTGAATTTTCTCTTTATTTTTAATAAGTATACCTCGTTTTTTAATCCTTTTTTGTTCTTTAGTCTCCTTTTGTATGCTGAAGCCATGTATAGACGAGTTCCACAGGTAGTAGCATAATTGTGTCCTTCGTTTGTTCATTTTTCATTTTATGTCTATCAATTTAGCTGATAGATATTTTTTAACTTTATTCCTTTTTAAGAAAGGCTAAACAGCAGTACCCAAGTTACTTTATATCACCGTTAACATGCCATTGAGATTAATAAGAACAATTCATATCCTTTTGGAAGTATTTTATCTCTGTCTCTAGGGATTTGTTCAAACAACACAACATTCTGTTCCCGTTAGTAACCACAAAAATGAAAAATTTAGATTTAAGTGACAGTTAAGATTTTGCATAATTTTCTTTTTCCTGTGTTAGGAGAGAGATGTGTCAGACAAATAAGAAAAAAATGTGGGGGGTCTTACAGGTAGTCACAGCATCATAGACATACACTCATGCTTAAGAGAGCTATGTTTTGGTACAACCTTGGATATCGAAATTCTTAGTTCAGACAAAAGGAAAAACAGAAAATTTCAATAAGCTCTTGAAATAAACTGTCTAATACTCCAAGATTAGCTTCTTTTATTCCTGTAAAACTTCTAGTTAAAAAAAGGAAGATGTAAGTGACAAAAATATGGTTCTCAGTTGAAACATCTGGTTTCTACCTATTCTTGCCAAGGGTCTGACCCATTCTGTTATCAAGGCCTTCCTGTTAATTATAAATCCAAAATGATGCCTAAAGAATGAAATTATTTAAACAAAGCTTATTCATGGAGGCTCCCTTATCAATGCTGTCACTTAGAAATATCAGATGGCAAAATGAAAAGTGTATATTAAAAGCCTACTCTTCATGAGACAGAGCCGTTGTTTTGCAGTGAAGAATTGGGTTTTTTGCTCTCGATACAAGTAATGCATTTGTTTATGATGGGCAAAGTGTAAGGATTTATTATATTGTCTACTCATGTTTTTGTTTTTCAGTGCTTAGCATTTGTAAAGGGTGTGATAGATGCATAGCCAGTCACCGAGCAACTTCATGTGGTTTCAATTCAATTTTTTGTCGTATACTTTCATAATTTACAGAAGATTTGAAAAGTAGAAATACAAAACTTAGCGAAACCCAACAGCTCTTTTTTAGCAGGCAAACAAAGTAGTACTGATAAGAAAGGGGGACATTCTTGCTACATTGGATTCAAGGGCAAATTTCATGCTGATTTTAAAAGAGTTACAATTTCACCCATGGAGTCCTGCAGTGGTGTGCTATACTGCAACTGTTTGTGCATACATTTCCCCTCCTCGATATTTTCCCTGTGCTTATGACGACAATTGCCTCCACCAGCAAGCCTATGTTTCACCCTCCCATTGATCCTTCCTCACCACCAGGCTCAACCCTGGCTGTGAGTCCTGGCCTCGCTCAGCACCTGGCCCACAGCCCCCCGTCCGACTTCTCGCGTGTGTGAGGTCTTGATGAATGTATAAATCCTTATAAAGCACACGCATATTCCAATGGTGATATAACAGTATATAAAACACTTAATGCAATATCAAAATTATAGTAACATGTAATGATATAATAATTATAATTACAAGAAACTAACCCAAAATACTTTATAATTAATCAGTTAAGTGGCCTGTCACAGAACACTATTTCTTATGCTTAGCCCAGTTTGTTAGTGCTAGGTTTCCCCAATTTGAATTGTACTGAGATTACTGTGGGTCCTAGTCCAATTTGCTTGTCTATTTTAAGTTTCCAAAGCCAAGGCACTGCTTCTGGCTGGGACTGTACAAGCATATTTATAGGTGTAGATCCTTTGTCTGCATCTCTCTCCTGGAAGCTGAAAACAATGGTCCAGCTACCTGTCCCTTCTGCTACCCCACATCCTAAACTCTCACTGAGATTTCCAGGCATCCATGTGGACCACGCTACTATTTCTCCCTTCAGGGACATGTGATGAGGGTGAACAGCCTTCATATTGATCTAAGAAATGAATCCACATTCTTGACTTAGCAGCACAAGAAAAAACATTAAGATGTTAACATGTTTCAATCTGTACTTCACTGAAAATTACTCAAAACAATGTCAACGATATAGACAAAACAGGACAAGATAGGTGAAAGCCCAACCAAGTGTCAGCCTGGGAATGTCAAGGTGAAGTAAGGCCTGTTAATGAAATGTTTGCTGCTTTTTGTAGATTTGTTGGGAACTGGTCAAGTGCAGAGAAGAGAAATTATGCATACATGGTTATCCACCTTCAGTTATGGCCTCCTCAAGTTTCAAATTTTAAGTAATTCAATAGCTCACAGTAAACTGTGGCTCATTTTCAACTATTACATTTAAGAAATGTGAATTGGATCCAAATAATCACACTGGAGACTTTATTTTCAAGTAAGCCTTTCTCAGCAAAGTAAGAATAGTAGCTCAGAACAAGTTCAAGATGATGGGGTTTTGAGCATTGCAGGAGATTGAGTTGAAACTTGAAACTGAGTGATTTGCTTTGCTTGACCTCCAAGGATTAACTCTGGGTCTTCCAGAGTTGTTCTGAATGAATGGGACATCCCACATCACCTATTAGCTAGTTTTCTGGATTTTGTTTTAAATTATCAATCCCAAAACTGAAAAACTGACCCAGCCTTACCCTAGTTTTCTTCCTGCAAGTCCATGAAAAATGCTCCATCTTTCTTTCTATTGCTCGGGAAGTTTCAGGTTAAATGTTCTCCATTATCTTTAGTCTAGTGAATTAAGTGTTACATTTTTAATTTATACTGAGACATTTTCTGCTACAAACAGGAACACTTCCATTATATTAAGATGTAAAAATTGAATGAGCAAATGCTCCAAATCCTTCCCTGGGGCACAAGCCATTTCTATTACCAAGCAATCTTACAATGCATAAAATCCACACACACCCCCTTTCCTTTTTTTAAACTTTGTGATCATAGAATCATAGAATCACAGAATGGTTTGGATTGGAAGAGAACTTCAAGATCATCTTGTTTCAACCCCCTGCCATGGGCAGAGACACCTCCCACTAGGCCAGGTGGCTCAAAGCCCCATCCAGCCTGGCCTTGAACACTTCCAGGGGTGGGGCAGCCACAGCTTCTCTGAGCAGCCATCCCTGGGCAACCCATCCCTTCTTTACTTTAGCAAGCTCTACTTTGCCTTCACCTTAAGTCTCCTGAATGAACAGTTCCAAAATCTTTCTCAGACCTGCTGCTGCTCCTGCCCTTGCAGGTGGAGGGTGGGACATCACATTCACCACCTTTCAAGGAAATTCTGCAGGAGTAGCAATTGTTCAGCCAGGTTTATCAGCTGTAGCCCATCCGTTTCCCATTCTACAGCATGAGTGAAACCAGATATGTCCCTTTTTTAGACTTAGGTGAGCACTGGGGGCAGCTGACCAGTGAGAATGAAGGCGGGGTAAAGAGTAAATGGTGTTTCTTCCGGGAGACAGATTTAAGTATGGCTACAGGCAGATGCAGTGAAGGGTATGGTGCAGATCTGTGAATTTGGAAAGTGTGCGTGCAGCAAGAAGGAAGTAAGAGACGATAAAACCCCCAAATTTCAATTCTTCCTTCTTAGCTCCCCCTCTGAAACTCAGCCAGTCCTTGCCCTGTGTTTTCCCAGCCTCCTTTTCCCTTCCTCTCCTAAACCCTGCTGACCTCTACTCTCTTTTGCTAACACCACAAAATATATTTTGCTAACTTGGAAGAGGCGAATTACATTTTATTCATAATGCTGGGATGATTCTGATGGGACCTAGACACTGGTGTAAAAAAGGGCAGGATTTAGCCCTTTGCCATTATCATTCAGAATCAAAACAAATATAAATATCATCTGCCGTGCTACAACAGCTGTTTGCTGCCTTTTTGCCCTCTATGCTTATTGTTTGAAAAATTAGAGGAAAAAATCAGAACATATTATTGCTGGAAAGAACCCCAGGGCCTTGTGCAGCCGTGAGCTCCCATCGGCAGGGTTCTGCAGCCTCTCTGTAAAGTTTAAGCAGACGATATCAGGCATTGCACATTGTTAACTTCCTGGATATAGCTCTTGCTTCAAGCATTGATACTGATGCTATTTTTCCTTCTATTGACTTTTCCTTTGCTATATTTATTTTTTTCTGAGAAGAAAACCTATCGTTTTTTGCAAGAATGGTTGATAATTCCCCTTATCCCCCTTCCTGTTACTTGGATTATGAGGTTCCTGAGATAACTTTGTTCTTATACCTGCTACTGCTGTCTCTAGCTCACTTTTGGCACCAGGGAATAATTTGGTTGAATTAAGCTTATGATGAGCCTTTTCCATTTGTTATTCTTCTTGGTTCACTACATTCCCCCCTGCTCCCCCTTAAATGTGAAAAAGTGTTCCTTAAAGATTCTTCCTATTTCACTTAAATGTACTGTTAAACTTTTATTTTTCTTGCAAATCAGCAGAGAAAAAATGGAGAGTACAAACTAATTAATATCTAGACACAAAATTTCACAAAGCTTGACTCTTCAGGCTCTGTCAGGTCTGGTTGAGGGATTCAGAAATTTTTGGCAAGACGTGGACAGATGGATATTTCCAATACAATTGCCTTGCTGCTTTCCTTCAAGCTAATCTAGCTCATTAGACTTGTCTCATCTTAAGTATTAGGTCTTTGTTAATTTAGCTGATCTTGACTGAAATGGGTAGAGTTTCCCAAGTAGCTCCACCAGCAGGCCTGAGGTTGCCATCTCCAAAAGAGTGACAGGTATTGAGAATAAGCTAAAGGGCAAGAACTTCTTCAAGGCAGGATAGCTGCAGCTATAAAAAGATACGTGTCCACATCCAAATACCAAAATACATCATGAAACACCCACTACATTGAAGGGGGTAAATATAGACTATTCTGAGACATTTAAGATACTACTTTTTCCTCTAAACTGGAAAATTTTTACTCTATGTGTGTATGTTTGAATATAAAGTGATTAGACAAACAATTTGACCCATGTGGTTATAATAAGATAACCATTTGGCGGGGAGCCCATCAGGCTGCTTGACTTCTCTTACCATTTTGTAAAGTAAGATAATAAATTTTCTCACCCTTTGAAGGCATTTGTCTTTTGCTTAATTATAATAATCACCTATTTATTTTCTTATCGGGGACAAGCACTCAAACTGTGATCTAGTTTTCAAATACTTAGTTATAGTAGCAAATAAAGGTGTGGTTTTATTCTGGCAGAACTTTAAGGGATAAAGAATATTAAGTAAATAAGATCCCCATACTGCCATGTAGAATAATAGCTTTATCATTAAAAGAAATGAAACTATTTGTTAAAAGAAATAATATTCCAAGTGTGCATGTGACAGATTCTGATTCAACATGACAAAAATGAAACATGAGTTAATATTTCAACATATATTTTACAAGGGGTTGGATGAATTTTCTATCAGAAAAGCCACAAGATAGCCAAAGAAATATGCCAAAAGGCAAAACTTTGGCATTACTGTAGAACTGAGTAAATTAATAGTGAAATACATGGGCTTTAATCAAGGAGATGGACTGAAATCAAGCTCTGAAAAGTTGTGTAGGAACATCTAAATTACTTACTAAAATTCTGACCATACATGTACCTACAGCCAAATATCAAAGCATATGGAAGGTGTCTGAAACTGACTAGCATACCCTGAGCTGCTGATTGCAATCAAATTCTGTATAACCTTTTAAAAGCAAAGGCTTATCAAAATTCAGACCATGTTTTGGCATTATTTAATATTTCTCTCTTCTTAGATGAATATAACCTGAAGGCAGTCACTCTACACCAAGAGAAGGATCCAGACCGAGGTGCAACTGATTGCAGGGGTAATATACTCAGCATCTACAGAAAAACTTGAGAAAAATACTTATTGTCATTTTTGTCCCAAGATCCCAGTTTGTGTGCTGCCTATTTTCCTGCTTTTTGGCTTTTCCTAAACCTTACCAGTGATGTTCTCACTTCCCTTAAAATCCCCATCTTCTATAGACTTGGTCTTTCGCTCACCTTTGACGTTGGTTCCTGATCCTTTCTTATTCTGCTTAAGACAGAGTCTGGCAGCTTTTGACACTTGCTATTAAATCCTAATTAAAACTGACTCTATTGATCCAACTCAATCCTTCAAGTTCCTTCTGATCAAAGACTTGGAAGCTCAAGCCAGTCTTATTGCAGCATGTTATCCTAGAATCACACCTATAAAGAGAGACTGCCTGTGGATGAGAATGGAGAGCTGCATCTGTGGAACAGTTATTATCCACACAGGGCAATTTGTTGTCTAAAAAGAAAACCTGAACAGTTTTGTGGTGAAATGGTAGCTTTTTATGGTCAGCTCATTCTTTTTCCTACATGAGTTTTCTATGCAAATCTGTTTGACCAAAATGCCTGTGCCTATTTAAATGGACACTGTCAAGCAACACAGATAAAATACATCGAACCATATTTTTTAATTAATTGAACCATAGAAACATAGAATCATAAAATGATTTGAGTTGAAAGGGACCTTTAAAGGTCATCTAATCCAACCCCCCTGCAATGGGCTGTGAGATCTTCAACTAGATCAGGTTGCTCAGAGCCCCATCCAACGTGATCTTGAACGTTTCCAGGGATGGAGCATCTACCACCTCTCTGGGAAACGTGTGCCAATGCTTCACCACCATCATTGTAAAAAATTTTTTCCTTATATCTACTCTAAATCTACACTCTTTCAGTTTAAAACCAATACCCCTTGTCCTATCGCTACACTCCCTGATAAAGAGTCTCCTGTAGGCCCCCTTTAAGTACTGGAGGATGGTATAAGATCTTCCTGGAGACTTCTCTTCTCCAGGCCGAAAAATCACAACTTTCTCAGCCTGTCTTCATAGGAGAGGTGTTCATTTTTGTGGCCCTCCTCTGAACCCATTCCAACAGGTCCATGTCTTTCCTGTGCTGAGGACCCCAGAGCGGGACACAGTACTCCAGGTGGGGTCTCACCAGAGTGGAGAAGAGGGGCAGAATCACCTCCCTTGACCTACTGTCCACGCTTCTTTTGACGCAGCCCAGGATGCAATTGGCCGCCTGGGCTGTGAGCGCACATTGTTGGCTCATGTCCAGCTTTTCATCCACAAGTCCTTCTCAGTAAGGCTGCTCTCAATCCCTTCATCCCCCAGCCTGTATTGATACCAGAGGTTGCCCCGACCCAGGTGCAGGACCCTGCACTTGGCCTTGTTCAACCTCATGAGGTTCACACAGGTCTACTTCTTGAGATTGTTCAGGTCCCTCTGGATGGCATCCCATCCCTCAGGCATGTCGACTGCACCACTCAGCTTGGTGTTGTCTGCCAACCTGCTGAGAGTGCACTCGATCCAACTGTCTCTGTTGTAGATGAACATATTGAACAGTACTGGTCACAGTATGGATGCCCGAGGGACAGCACTTGTCACCAGCCTCCATCTGGACATTGAACCATTGACCACTACCCTCTAGATGCAACCATCCAACCAATTCCTCATCCACTGAACAGTCCAACCATCAAATGCATACCTCTCCAATTTAGAGGGAAGGATGTTTTAGGACTGTGTCAAAAACCTTACAGAATTCCAGACAGACAATACGCATTGCTACCAGTTTGCCAGTCTTGCTCATCAGGGTAATACGCTTTCTTTGACCTTCCTTCTCTGGCTGGCATACCTGTAAGAGTCTTTATTATTATTCTTTGTGTCCCTTGCCAAGTTCAGCTCCAGCTGCGTCTTTACCTTCCCATCCCCATCCCTACACAACTGGGCAGAGTCCTTATACTCTTCCCAGGATCTCTGTCCCTGCTTCCACTGCCTGCGCATTTCCTTCTTGCCCTTTAGTTTGATCAGCAGGTCTCAACTCGGCCATGCTGGTCTCTTGCCCTCCTTTCCTGATTTCTAACACCTGGGCATCGAGAGCTCTTACGCTCTATGGAAAGCATCCTTAAAGATCTGCCAGCTCTGTTCTGCTCCCTTGTCCCTGAGGGCTGTTTCCCAGGGGGTGCTATTGACTAACTCCTTGGAGAGCTGGAATTTTGCTTTCCTAAAATTCAGGGCCCTGACTTTATCGTTTCCCTGACCCATATCCCTCAGGGTTGCAAATTCCACCAGCGCATGATCACTGCAGCCCCAATCTTGACGTCACCAACTACCTCACTTGCGTTGGTGACCATCAGGTCCAGTATTGCATCCCCTCTGGTACGGCTGTCTATTACCTGGCTTAAGAAGTCATCCCCAATGCATTCCAGGAGTCTCCTGGATTGCCTACAGCTTGCTCTGCTACTTTTCCAGAAGGTGTTGGGATGGCTGAAGTCCCCCAGCAGGACGAGAGCCTGTGAGCACGATGCCTCCTGCAGCTGGAGAAAGAAGGCTGTCAATAGCGTTCCCTTGACCACTTCCCTGCCAAATTAGAAAAGACATGGGAGTAGACTAGGAAGGCCAGCTGGCTTGTGTGTTCAAATTGAAGACAACAGATAACTTGAAACTGTTAGCAATACAGTAAGATAGGCTCTGAATATGTTTATAGCCCACCTATGTCAATGTTAACATCACAGCTATAAACCGTGAAATTTGGATGCCGCCAGCACTAGTTGCATGTTGGTTTCCCAGCATCTTCTCCACTAAGTTACCGCTTTTAAGATTCACACCTTTGAGAGACGAAAGCCTTGTGTTTACCCTTTAGGCAGAACAAGTGTCTGCGTGTGTCTCTGTGTCTGCTATGTAGGTAGCAGGTGGGTTTGGTTCCTAGCAGTTTTTAATTTGATGCTCTCCTTGTAAAGTTAGCTGCTCCTCTTCAGACACAGATAACCATACGAGTTTTTGCAGATGTCCAGCAGATCTCTCAAATTATCATGTTTTTTAATCAGCTACCACCCCGATTCTGCAGCATACTATCACAGAAACAGTCACAGAGGTAACTAATCTCAAATTTCTCCCCTCTTGTGGCACATCCCCCAAGACATATAATTCAGTGTCTCCAGGTAGGTGAAATAACCTATTTGCTGCTGATCTGGGAGTGATGAAATAACCTGGCGGTAGGAGGGACTGCCTGGAGCCGCTTTGTTTCCCCGTGGGTCCCCCCCGATTGCTACAGCTCTCTCAATACCTCCTGTTCTTCCAGTCCTGCCTGCGCTGGCTAAACAAGCTGAGTGAGGTGGTCTGGCTTAAAAACAAAATAACCATATTATGAAAAGGTGGGGGTCTGGGGTTTTTTTCACCTGTGTCAACGAATCGAGACTGTGCAGACAAACAAACTGATAGAAATAAGAAGGCCACCATCTCCCAGAGGCCACTGGGGGGTCTGCTGTAGGTGATGCTGCAGGCACACACTGACCAAGCACCGAGGACATGAAGGAAGAGCTCAAGTCATTGTGACCCTGGCACCAGCGGTGCAGTCACTTCCCATACAGAGGTGACTCACTCTAAGATGGCTGAGATAACAGCAAAAAATGCAGTAATATGGGAGACTGCTTCTTCCTTCCCTCCCCGTGGCCAGTTTGCGCACAGGTCCCACATGGCTGCTGTTAGCATCCAAGCTCTCTAGCATGTACCTATGCATGATGCAGCCGTCTCTCAGGCTGACCCAGCAAGTACCTTCTTCATTTTCCTCTGTCTCTGGAGAGCTCTCGATGACTGCCCACGCCGCAGAGTGAAATCTGTCATTCTGCACTCGGCCCCGATGCCAGCTAGAGCTATCATCTGGATGATTGAATTCAATCACTAATGGGCCATTTACTTTAAGGAGCTCATTCTGCAATTCAGAAAGGTATCTTGCCTTCAGAGGGGTGATTTTGCCAGGCGATATATCTATAGTTCCTTTTCTGTTTGTAGGCAGTGGGAAAAAATCGTTTCTAGCTGTAAGACTAAGCAAGCTTACATAGCCCACTTCTTAAATATTAGATAATTGCCACAAATTTAAAATCATTGCAACTGCTATCAGCATTTTCTCATTACTGTTATCAGGACAGTGAAAGCCCATGCCTTTTCTTCTATTTGCTGCTTTCTAGATTGTTGCACAATAAGATTTCTGCAGTTTGTCAGTCCATCTTCTCTCCCCTTTCTTTTCATTTGCATGTTGGTTTATTTCCATGCTTTCATCCCATTTCCAGAACACAGGCATCTTGTATTAAATGATACCCCTTACCATAACTTCATACAGTATCTGGTGCTCTAGAAGGCAGTCCTGACCCTAGGAGGCTTTTATGTGCTTGAACAGTTTGCATTGCTAGTCTGAGTGAACCCTGCTGACTTCAAATGATTTGGGAACCACCTCAAATTATACCCTGTCATTTCGGACTTTTAGGGACAGCAACAGGTAGCACAGGGCAACAACATTTTAGCCAGCATGGGCAGTGTTTCTTTGACCATGGCCTAAAACATCCCCCTGCTTTTTGTGCTTTTGAAAATTTCTGGCTTAAATTTTACTCAAGACTGCTATAGAAAAGCTTTCTATAAAATGATCCCTCACCAAGGCCAGGTGCAAAAATATAACATGATAAGGAACAGGGGAAAAAAAAGAAAAAAAACAATTCAGCAGTAAAAAGGAAGGAGGAGGGAGGGGGAGAAAACCAGTTCTGTACCTCTGCGGTTAAGTCGCTGGTGGGGGGGAAGGAATGCAGTGCCCTTCCCAGAACTGCTTCTGTATTTTCACATTAAAGAACCGACGTTCAAAGTTATGTATCCACAAGCAATGCAATGCAGCATGACCCCTTCTGCTGGCATAGTGAGCTTCTTGCCCACCAGGTGATGTTGTGGATGAGATGTTCCCTCTCCGGTCAGAGCGCTTCCTTCCCATGGGAAGCACCCGCCAGGCAGCTGGACCGCTTTCCTGGGGGAAAAAAAAAAAAGGTGAACCTCAGTTTTTAACTTTCTGCATAAGTGTTGTGGGCAACAGGCTGTTAGGGGAGGAGCGCAGTGCAGCACCTTGCTCTGCTGCCCTGGCAGTGGTACAACACAAAGTCCCTGCTCAGTATCAGCTGGAGCTGAGAGCCCCGAGAAGGTGAGGGAGAAGGAAAATCCACACTCACGGTTCTGGAGAGGGGACGAGGGGAGAAAGGATTTAAAGATTACACCCTATGTCTAATTTCAGGCATCTGATTTCTTTTTTTAGGACTTGCACCTACTAAATAGCCTGTGATTGACACTAGTACCACTGGAAAGCAACACACTAAAGCAAAATATAAGAGGTATCTCATGGTGAACTATGATCCCTGCATTCTGAAATCTCTCCTGCACAAAAAGGATTACCAGAGGCTTTCCCACACGGTTACAGAAATAGCTTCCCCCTACCCTCCCCCCTTCCTCAGTAAAAATAAATAAATAAACACATTCCCTGGGTATCTGACAGCTTGACTAATTGCAAACAAGTTTTCAAATGAGGAACAGAACAGCAAGATTTTCAATCAGGTCTCTCCACAGTATATCATTTTAATTTGAAATTTATTGGAAATAAATTAGTGTAATTATCCACTGAATCTAGTATTCATTGACAGTGAGAGAGATTTTAGGCCAAATGACTAGAATTTGGTATGTTAAAAGAAATAACACTTCCTGTGCAAAGCTGTAATACAAGTGAATTTACATTAATAATCAATAGTGGCCTCAGGTTTAAGCAGCCAGTGTATACGAGTCCCTAAGTTCCCTAGGATCCTTCACTGCACATATTCCCTGGCTTGCCATTTGGCCACAGCCTTGATCTCAAAAGCACTGACCTTTTTGCTATCTAACCTAATAGTCACGGTTGCAGCCTGTGGCCAAGATTAAATCCCGCTTTGCTGTCGTCTCCGCTTGAGAAGTCTAGCCTCAGCCCTGCTACCTGGTTTGCAAACCAGCTGCAGTCCCCGACACATTTGCATGACACCTGGGAGTGATAAATGCATGCAAAAAAAAAAACATTACTGAAGTATCAACCAGCACATCAGGAGCTGATGAGGCACTGAAATGAAATAATGATAGTAGATCACAGCCTTCAGCAAGTTGCTGAGCAGCGACATGTTCCACAATGCCTAAATTAGAGCAAGTAGCTCAGGTCAGACAAAAGAGATCCTTAAGAAAAAAGGTAGCTGGAGGGTGAGAGGAGCCTGGCTCAGGCTGCAGAGGTCTGCTTCGGAAGGGGAATCTTGCAGACACAATCCAGTCCTGCTTCTGCCTGGTAAATCTTGCATTAGGCTCATTCACAAAGCAATTGGGACTGACTGGTCTCTCCGAGTGCATTAAAAATTTCCAGTGAAGCCCAAGATGACGGAGGACACCGGTGACTCAGGAGGTGACGTCCTCCTTTCTGAGTCAGAGCTGAGCAGACACAGCAGCACGATGCTGGAGGACATTGCTGCTGGACGAGACGCAATGAGATCAGAAACGCTGACAATCCCACACTGCTGCCTTACGAGGCTGTTTGCTCGGCTCTCCCCATCAGACTCCAGCCAGACATTTACATCCTGCAGACTGAAGTCCCCCTTGCAGTTCTACTGCAAATGACATTTCTCATAATGTTCTCTCTAAAAATTTATATAGCAATGCTAAATCGTTGCTGTATTTCAATCTGGAGATGACTGCAACTCTGCCCAGAGGGAAGAAATTCCCACATGTTGTTTGTAGAGCTTTTGGGACCCCTGAAAGGTAAAAGGAACTAAACTATGCTTGAATTTTATTCTATTAACAATCCCGAGAAACTAGCAGAGAAATCATAATTTGTAATAATTTTGATGACGATAAGATCTTTAAGCAGAAAACAAGGGACTATTGCGTTTCATCTCAAGATAACATTTACCTTGAAAAGCTTTGGAGTCTTTCATGACCTATATAATCTATATAATCTATATAATCACCTAATAGGTGATTGTTTTGGTGCTGTCAAAGGACCAGATGGGTTTAGGGCCCTTTTACTCTCCTCTTGCCACTCTTCCGGGTGACCAGGATATTCTCCCCTGGGGAGCTTATTTTCTAAGTCCTGTGACTGTGCAGAGGGTGGAGGAGAGGGCAGAACCCACAAGGCAGAGTGGGCATCACAAATGGTGCAAACACCCTGTTAGTTTTCTGATACATTTGGTTTGCAACTTTGGAGGTTAGGCTTAGTTAAGAGAGATGAAACTAATGGAGAGTCCCAGTTTCCCCAAAGCAGGACAGATAATGCCGCAGACACTAGTGCTGGCCCTTCGAATGTGGAACATGTGGTACATGAAGAATGAATTGCTGCTGGCAGCAAGTCTGCATCCGAGGTTGGCCAGTCTCCAGCACTAGTGAACATCCACCTCTGAAAACCCTTATGCACTTTGACACTCCATTTCATTATTTGCATCTGTAAGTGAAATACTGGAACACCTCTCTTATGAAGAAAGGCTGAGGGACTTGGGTCTTTTTAGTCTGGAAGAAAGATGACTGAGGGGGATCTTATCAATGCTTATAATCACACACACAGAATCAAACATGGAATGGTTCGGGTTGGAAGGGACCTTCAAGATCACTTAGTTCCAACCCCCTGCCATGGGCAGGGACACCTCCCACTAGACCAGGCTGCTCAAAGCCCCATCCAGCCTGGCCTTGAACACCTCCAGGGATGGGGCATCCACAGCTTCCCTGGGCAACCTGTTCCAGTTCCTCACGACCCTCACAGTAAAGAATTTCTTCCTGATATCTGATCTAAATCTACGCTCTTCCAGTATGAAACCGTTACCCCATGTCCTATCATAACAGTCCCTGATAAAGAGTCCCTCCCCATCCTTCCTTAAATACTTAAAGGGTGGGTGTCAGGAGGATGGGGCCAGGCTCTTTTCAGTGGTGCCCGGGGACCGGACAAGAGGTAATGGGCACAAACTTGAGCATAGGAAGTTCCACCTAAACTTGAGGAGGAACTTCTTTCCTTTGAGGGTGGCAGAGCACTGGCACAGGCTGCCCAGAGAGGTGGTGGAGTCTCCATCTCTGGAGACATTCAGAACCCGCCTGGACGCGTTCCTGTGCAACCTGCTCTAGGTGACCCTGCTCTGGCAGGGGGGTTGGACTAGGTGATCTCCAGAGGTCCCTTCCAACCCCTATCATTCTGTGATTCTGTGATACTTGTTTGGCATAGACAGACCAAATCACTTTTCTGATGCATCTGTGTAGAGTTTGGGGCTGAAAGAGCAATCTTTGTAATCTCCGTTGTAGTAAAGACTTTGCTCTCCCAGCAGAATAAATGGGAATTCTCGCTGCAAAGTCGCAGAAAGAATGGTATGAGAATGGGGTGACAGCAGAAAGAGGCCTCTGTGTGTCCCAGCAGACAACGGGAACTTAAAGAGCAGCACAGCAAAGGGATGTGCTGGCTACGAAGTTTGCATTGAAGATGTCTCCAGGTATTGTGGAAACTCTGAAATTACCACCAATACAGAGCGTAAGAGCTCTTTCAGATTAAGAGACAATATTGTCCTGTGAAGGATAATAAGCATGTGCTATTGTATATGAAAGAAAAATTAAAGTCTTTAATACAGATAGCCAGAAATGAAGCTAGGCCAAAGGAAGTTTTTGTTTACAAAACAACTAAGGGAAATGGGTGAACACAGTATAAATGAGACCCCTGCTGAATCAGAAATGGCATATCTAGTTTTCTCAGCTGCTCAAGACAGAAAGAAATCAGGTGGGAAAACTACAGAGGACAACAGAAGAGACTGCTATTTGTTCAGGAAGATGAAAGGCATCATGGAAATCAAGTCTCCACTTAGCTGAGAGGAGGGTGGAATAGGAGCAGCATGTAAACCTCAAAGAAGCTCATGATTCAGAAAACAGTCCAAATCCCTCTATGAATTCTTCCCAGACAACAGCATAAATCCAAAGAAGAAAGTGGGTTTTTATTTAATGTGGTAAGAGTATGGTCCTCGGTCTTTTTCTAAGGAAATAGAAACCCAAACTACTATTCCTCTCAGTATCACAGTTAAATTGCTAATGTTTCTTACATAAATATTTGCTTGGAAGATTTAAGCTCTCGCATCAGAGATGTCATGCCATCCTGAGAATGTGGAATACATACTAAAGGCAGAAAAACTGATTGTAGTCCAGTACAACTTGTTGTCTGTGGAGAATGAGGAGTCTGGGACTCAGTTCCAAGCTCCATCAGAAACTCTCTTTCATATCCAGGTTTCAATTTGCATCCGCCTCAGTGTCTCCATGTAAACTTACCCAGTAAAATTGCTGTGTTTGTAAAGTGTTTGTTGCACTTAAGATTGAATTACTTCATACAGAAAGGGCAAATTGTTGTCCATAGAAAACAGTTGCAAAATGTTGAGGTTTTCTTTCAAAATTAAAAAATTCAGCTGTAGTGTTAAATACAGCCAGCAGATCGTATACAATGCTTTTCAATACTTCACCATAACAGTTGGTGTTCCTGTTGATCCATGAATTACAGTTGACAGCTGAAAGTGGATTGTTTGTTAACTGATGTTGACCTGATAACTAGAGCTGTGGGGTTTTTTTTCAGTTACAAAAAATTAAGAACACAACATTGTTATACAAAAGCCCAGCAATTTTGTCCTGATCATTATTTCTTGTGCCTATAATAGGCAAAATCTGTGGGATCTCTTGATTGCAGAAAAATGACCGTATGACTTTGAAAATAATTATGTATGGTGTCTTAGACACTGTTTGCTTTTAAATAGCAGACTGTCAATGCCTGGATGTCAAGTCCATGATGGAGAACTCTGTTGTGAAAGAACTGACCTGTCATGAGGCAAGAATTAACTGACATACTAAAAAGTTTTGAAAACCAGCAGTCATTGCTACAAAATCATTTTGTAAAACTTCCCAGGATTTTTAATGAATCCACCAACCTTAGAGAAATACGAGCCAGAGACAATATTTCCCATGAGGAATGTGGAGGATCTCAAGTTTCTCTGCAAATCAGATGGGTGCTCATTGTAGAAGCACCCATGCCTCTTCTGTGAAAATATCTGCTGCTTAAAAACATGCCACAACATCACACAGACATTTTGAGCAGGAAATTTAAAATACATCCTATGAGACTGCTAAGGCTAACTAGTAAAACAAAATATCAATGCACTACTCAAAAGAGGCTTTGGTCTGGCTTCCAGGAAAAAATCAGTTTCTTTTGTAAAAAAATGTGTTTGATTAACGAACTAAAATGCAGACACCCAAATTTAGTTCAGCCATTCAGCTCCTTCAGGATCCATGCAGCTAAGAGTCTGAGTCCTGCATTGCCTGCACCAGGAGAGCTTACAGTAGCACAGAGGTAGAAATAGCACGTCTGACTGCTTCCAGCTTCCATCTCCCCAGCCTTTCTGAACCCGTGAGCGCCCATCGGACCCCCCTGAAGCTAGCTGAATAATTCACCGTTTAGCAGCTCGAGGCATAAGGAGTTGCTGGGGCAGCAGAGCAGCCCAGGGCTCTCCTCCCTCTGCCACCCGGGCCAGACCCCTGGGCAGCCAGACAGATTGCACTGGTGTTCCTGAGGAGGGGTCAGGGTACAAGCTCTGGCTGCAAGGAGGAGGAGAAGGAATAGAAGCTACAGCAATTATTACCCTGAACTGTTTGCAGCAGCAGGAACAGCAAGTCTGATTCTGCAGCACCTTCCGCCAGCATCCCAGCTCAGTCCCGTCACCTTACCTCTCCTTGTCTCGTGGCAGCAGACACCCAAGCCCAACCCACCATCCTAAATGTATAAAAAATACATTTTGTTTAATCTGTTGAAGACCCTAACACATTTGTTAATTCTTAGGAGGAACAGGACACTCACAATGTGTATGTCCATAAAAAAGGCTTTGGCAAATGTCTCTGTAGCATCTATACCACAGTTATTTTTATGTTAGGACACAACTATGTATTCAGTTGTGTGCTTCAGGATTTGCTCTGTGAGGAGTAGTTGTATTCTCAGCAGCGCTACTCTGACTCTCCAGGCTGAGAGCAATGAAGCAGGCAAACGAGTAAAAGCGAGCACCAGATCTCCCACGTTCAAATCTAACAGATGTATGGGGAAGGATTTTGGACACCTCCTTCCCTTTGTTAACACAAGCTAACAATAAATAAACGTCTTTTACTGTGGGACCTGAACTAACAGTGATAAATCTAATCCACTTACGTTGCAGAATAAAAATAATGTCTTTGTTTCTACTGTTTAAAGAAAAAAAAATCGTGACTTTAAATAGTTAGTGTAACAGAGGCTTAAGGTCTGTTAATAATTTATATTTCTTAGGAAGAGAAAATTGATAACAGATTTTATATGGGTCATGAGGGTATGATCTAACTCTGGCAGTCAGGGTACTGAATGTGAAAATCATGCACGATCACGTTGGCTGGGAGAGGACGGCTCATGGTGGGCAGCAAAATGGACTGCTTAAGAGGTAAAGAAACAGCCAGTGGTGGCAAAGAGACAATGTCCCCTGAGCAACAGTCAAAACTAAACAGTCTGTATGAGCAAATATTTCTTTATGGAAGTGTTAAAGTAATTCCTTCCTGACACAACCGTGAACTCTGGGAGCATCTGGAACTTGATAGCTTAAAGGATAAAGAAAGATTTTCTTAGTAAACAAAGGACATTGCAGGGTTGACCGGGGATTTTTCTCTAGAAATTTAAGATATTCATAGCTTAGTCACAGAGAAAAGCAGAAGAGATTCATTATATGAGATGTGCAACATTAATTGGGGGGAGGGTTATTGCATAAACCATCTCCTTTGGGTTACTATCACTACGTATTTTACATTCTTAGTAGACATCCTGCTTGCATTTGTGAACACGTCAAAAAAGGTAAATACCTTCAGGCACTCAAATTCAGTGCTGGCAAGCAATGTGGTAGAAGTGCTAAACCTTGATTCCCAGTTGGTGGTTGTGCCTAAGCAACAGTTAACGCAGTTCAAGGGCACCAAAGCTAGCTCCATATCTGAAGACTGTCCACGTACAGAAATCTATTGATGGCAGCACAGAGCTTCCTCTCAATGATATTACCCGGCCAGGAAGCTCTCTCAGTATCTCCACAGTGCAGCAGAGTTTGCTATAACCATGACCTCCCTGAGATGCAGGATGAGCAGAGGAAGGAGTCAGAAAAGGCTGAATCCCATGAATGCAGGGAAGAGTCTTACAGAGAATCACAGAATCACAGCATGGTAGGGGTTGGAAGGGACCTCTGGAGATCATTTAGTCCAAGTCCCCTGCCAAAGCATGTTCACCTAGAGCAGGTTGCACAGGAACACATCCAGACAGGTTTTGAATATCTCCAGAGAAGGAGACTCCACAACCTCTCTTGGCAGCCTGTTCCAGTGCTCTGTTACCCTTAAAATAAAGAAGTTTTTCCTCATGTTGAAACGGAATTTCCTGTGTTCCAGATTGTGCCTGTTGCCCCTTGTCCTGTCACGGGGCATCACTGAAAAGGGTCTGGCCCCATCCTCTTGACACCCGCCCTTTAGATATTTGTAAGCGTTGACGAGATCCCCTCTCAGTCTTCTCTTCTCCAGGCTAAACAGACCCAGGTCTCTCAACTTTTCCTCATAAGAGAGGTGCTCCAGTCCCTTGATCATCTTTGTATCCCTCCACTGGACTCTCCCCAGTAGTTCCCTTCTAGTTCCCTAAAAGAAGCTGAGTTGGATGGATCAAGTGATATCTGGAATAGAACTACAGAATTTAGCATCCCTGTCTTTTCTTGCGTGCACTCAGATAAAGTTAATAGTGATCTTATTGGTTGGCATGCTAATCACACATGTAAATTTAACACCTTCCGCATTGCACTTTTCGCTTCAGCTCTGTCTCTACACATATTCATGGTGTGAGGGAACAGACAAATTCCTAATGATGTCAGCACAAAGACCCCAGTGATACAAATCAGAAATTCAGCCTTATATCCCAGTAAATCCCTTTATATCCTGTTCCACCAGTACAGATAGTGGTGCTTTGAAACACACTTCTTACATAAGGAAGTGAGGTGTTTATTGATTATGTTCAGATCACCACGGTTTGAGAGATGGACAGTTTTGTCCCTACCAAGTGAACGTATAGTGTGTATATTGGATTAAAAATGTTTGTGGAATTGTTGGAAGCCTTTAGTAAAAAGCAACACATGATCTACACCAGTTCAACCATAGAATCACAGAACCATAGAATTGCCTAGGTTGGAAGGGACATTTCAGATCATCTAGTCCAACCATCAACGTAGCACTGACAAAACCATCACTAAACTCACTCAAAGCACTACATCTATCAATCTACCCAAATACCTCCAGGGATGGTGCATCAACCACTTCCCTGGGCAGCCTGTTCCAATGCTTAATAACCCTTTCAGTGCAAAAATTTTTCCAAATATCCAGTCTAAACCTCCCTGGGTGCAACTTGAGGCTGTTTCCTCTTGTCCTATTGCTTGTTACTTGGGAGCAGAGACCAACCCCCACCTCTCTGCAGCCTCCTTTCAGGTAGTTGTAGGGAGCAATAAGGTCTTCCCTCAGCTTTCTTTTCCCTAGGCTAAAAAATCACAGCTCCCATCTTGCTACCTGCAGGATAACCTCTATTAGCAGGACACAATGCTGTAGTTATTGTGCCTCAGTTTCCCTGCAAGAATTTGCCAGACAGTCTAATAACTGATAAAGGAAGACCTCTTGTAAGACAAACAAGAAATCCAAACCACTCCTAACATAATAAAACGATATAGTCAAATACAAGGTAAGAGTCTCTCTGACTCAGGTGGGCTGGGCTGTCAGATTCTGGAGTGATTTATATTGCTGCTGTGTTGATTCATTACTTTGATCCCATTTTTGCCCTTCCAGTTCCTGGGCAGCTCTGACCAGTTCTTGACAGCAGCCCCAAGCGTGAATACTTCAGCAGCGTCCCTGTCACTCCTGGTCCCAAAGCGCCTGCTAGCCAGCCTGTTTCCACAGCCCTGACACCCATATGCTCAGCAAGCAAAGCCAACAGTGCTCGCTACACTTCATTAACCCTAAAAGCACGTACAAAATTTGTTGACAAGACCAGGCCTTTGTCTGAAATGGGAAAATGAAGCTCTGCAGCCACTTGAGGTGACGAGATACAGCAGTTGAGAACAGCAGATAAGCACCCAGGAAATATTGCAGTCAAATAGTGAAGAGCGATGTGTTAGTGGAGAAAAGCGCACTGCTTTGGGATTTGGGTTAGGGTCTTAATAGTGACAGTATATTTCCGCTCTAGAAATTTGCAGCTTACATCCAGTCAGCCCTAGACAAATGTGATATTGCAGACCTGGAAACTTCATCGATAGGTGTGATTACAGCTTGAGCCATGTCACACAATTCCCTCTTGCCCTGAACTAAAAAAATTAACCCCGTTACTGCAAGCTGCAAGAGGTCAGCAGTGCCAGCGCTAAAACAGGAAAGCCATTATAAAACACTGAGAGCAGGAAGTGTTTATGAGCTATCTCAGCACAGAGCTACATGTATCTAAGTTGATTTAACACTACTCAAAACTGAAAAGTTGGAAAAAAAACCAAAACAAATCAAAACAAACAAACAAAAAAATCAGATCTGCTTGAAATAAACATTGTCAATTTGCTCAAGAGACCAGAGCGGGGAAGGGGGAAGAATCGCTGGGGGTCAGCCAAAACATTTTGTTCTGTGTGAGGTTTTACAAAACCCTTCCTAAAAATCTGTTTCTAAGGACAATTTTCAAATCTGTCATTTGGCAATACTAAGATGTTTTCTTTTGAAAAGACTGAAATGAAGCAGATTTTTCTGAAGAGAAATTTTCCTTTTTTTGTTGTTCTGTTTGTCTGAAACTGTTTGCCAAATCCAACAGAATTCATAAATATTTTTGATCAGCCTGAAATCATTTTCTGGTCAATAAGCTTTTTGATGGAAGAGGGATGCTTGGTTCTACTTTAGATCCTAGCAGTTGACCTGCCTTCTATGCTGGTAGCCAAACTGAAGGCTTACAAAGCCCTGAAAAACCATCTACCAGGAAGCCGTGCCAGGATCCTTTTAGCAACATTTTGAAAATACGTGGGTTTTATTATATATCCAAGTAGACCAGAAAATAGGAAAACACTGAACTGAGAACTCAGCTCCAGACAACACATAGATAAGGTCTGATCTTTATTTCATCAACTCTGTCTCCTACCCAGCTCCTTGTCTATCCTCTGGCTACATTTTACTCGATCTTTCATTCAGAAGGAGGTTGAACGCCTTCCAAAAGTGCAAAACTCAACCCAGCCAAAACTCCAGCCATCATTGCTCAGTCTTCTTGCTGATACCTTGTTGGCTGGCATTAAGTCTTGTTCCAACCTTCTCACCCACTACCATTGCAAATAAGACTGCATTCGTTAAAAAAAAAGATGAAAGCCCCACACGCCTCATAAAGGTTTTGTCACACCACAGAATTTCACTCAAACTCAGTGTGGATAAGAACAGTTTATAAAGTGCTCTAAATAGGCCATTATTTGGCAGTCCAGAAACTTATTTGTTATTTGTATTTTCGTAATTTCAACGCAAATCAACTTCTCCAAGAGTGACAGCTACTACTGGGTCTCTGTGTACAGACTTGGTGAGAGTGGCAGCTTTCTTATGAGTTTTCCTAATAATAAATGCAACACAGTGGGTGGTCAGTATCTTTGGATCCTGTGACCTATAATATTTTCTGTCAAGGCACATGTTATGAAATTGCTTAGCACTTTAATTCCTTTGGTTGCCCAGACATATGTATAAAATAAGTACAAATCAGCTAAGTTTGACTGCACTACAAAAAAAAAAAAAAAAGAAAAAAGAAAAGAAAAGAAAAGCACAAGCACTGATTTTAGTCAGATTTCTACCACAACCTGTGAAATGCAACCGCTTTGAATAACTTGAATAGCTCCCTATTTCTTTGGCTAGGAATGGAAAAAAAAAAGGAAAAAAAAAAAGAAAAAAAGAAAGAAAAAAAACCCCAACAAAACCCCCCACAACAGTCTTTCTTTTCTTATCTTTTGACATTTAATATTACTTATAATATTACTAGCAACATGGGATTATCACACTTAAATTCTCAACCATGCTCCAGCTACGCTTCTGAAGAGTATCAAAAGGCAGCTCAGAACATCTGAAGATTTACACAGACAGGAGGGAACTAAAGGTCTCTATTCTTCCTTCAATGTTCATGTTAGCTATGCACAGAAATCCCTCATGTATCACCAAGAGCCTCCTGAAAGCACTGAACAAGTGCAAAAAATTTAGATACCATACTTTAGAAAACATCTAATAGAACTCAGGGAGCCCCAAAATGCTCCTGCGCTATGAACATTTTATCCAGTTCCTTGTGTTTTCCTCGTATTTGTCTTGTTTAGGTTAGTTTAAATATTTTTCATGTTAGCAACTGAAGCAATGTAAAATTTCATGATCAATCCAAATGGCTGGGGAAAATTCTGTAGTTAAACATGTGCCTGTTTTTTGCACAGTCTTACAAATCTCTTATTAGTGTCAAATACAAGGCAGTCTTTGGGGAAGAGCAAGACTAGTGTAGTAGCCACATTGTACGAAAACCCTGGGGTAGATGGTAACTTGTAGCAGGTTGAGGTATGTAATGCAACATGCCCACAACTTAGGAGGTTGTTTTAATAGTGTTTAAGTATGATTAACAACTTCTCCTGCTGGCAATTCAGGGTGTGAACTTCACTCGTGTTCTGAACTGCCCTTTTGGGGCAGTTTTCTTCTCTGTTGGCTAGATAGAGCATCTAGGGGCTCTGGCATCTAACTTGGGTATCTAAATAAGATCACTGAAGTTAGGTAGTGTGGAGCTTTCATATAGAAACTCTAACCACTCTCTCTTTTATGGGCATTTCCAGGACCACTTGTGTTTTCTCTCCTGTTGTGCTTGGACTAGAGCATCTCTGAGACCTTGTGCAACCCTACATGGATCAGACTGGTATTTCCATCCTTGTTTTACAAAGATGGAACTGAGGTTCTGAGAAGAAAATATTTGCCTAAAATAACCCTTTTTTTCTTCTCAGTACCTGATGCAAAGCAGGGCATCCTACTACTGTCTTTCAAGTCCTTGCCCTAACAGTACAGGCAAATACTCGAGCACAAATGATCATTACTAGAGCTGTCCTAAATCATTTTTTCCTGGGTATATGTTCATAAGAGACTACTTACACAGGTGAACAGTTAAGATATCTCAGCCTAATTTATTTCATATATACCCATTTCAGGGCTTTCTTGTTTACAAGAGAAGGAGAAAGATTTATTTAGACCAAAGGTGATAAGGAATTTTCAGTGAGTATGTTTGATGTGGTACCAGGGGGAGGGAGTGCACAAGTGAATATGAATAAAAATAATAATTGTATCTGATTAAAAAGTCATGACATAACTATATTCTAAGCACCATCTCCGACCCTTCCAACACGCTAGAAGACTTCTGAAAAACAGGAGCTTTCAAAGAGAAAGTCCCACGATACTTTCTGTTAGCCTTTCTCATAGTCATCACCAGGCTGCCACCTGCATATCTGTTTATGCCTCTTCCTGTGACGTGTCAATAAAAATAGATATGGGAGGATATATCTAGAAGCTAGGCCTGTCACCAACCCACATATCCGTCCTGATTTCTGTGAGGGTGTTAACTACTGGCTGCCCATGGAATATCTGCATCACAGAGTAACGAATGATGTACTTTCATAAGGAATTAGTATATTTCTGGTCACGGCACATAATAAATTCTTGTTTATTCAGTTCAAGGTCTTAGACACTGTCAGTTTACCCAAGACTCTTCCACAATCAAAACCAGAACCTCGATCTTCAAAACAAAGTTAGGTGATTTCAGTGAGCAGTTAGACACAGAAACCTGAGTCTGTGGCCAAAATGCATCTTTTGACGTAGAGCTTGAGAGTGCTTGAGCATATGCCTGCATGGAAAAATGTGGCACTGCCCATATTCAAACAACCAGAAACAGCACGAATACATTCAATGGCAAGGCTGATTAACATGGACTCAGCATCATGCTAACTGCACTTACAAGGCTTTCAACCACCTTCCAGGATTGGCAGAAAAAGCCAATGTTTACCTGCAAATATTTTGTGTAGGTATATCATGTAGTTTTCCCATGACTGTTTAGGTAGCAGCAGTGCTAAGCTGACGTGTCGATTTACAAATTTCTGTTTTCAGTCTTCAGGTGACTATTTCTCTTCTAATTCTTATCTTCCTTAAACAGGAACCAAAACCAGAAGGATCCTTTTTCATTCAGTGATAGGTCCTGTTTCTCTGGGAATCAACGTTTACAGGATAAGGCTGTATTAGATGAGGGACTATTCTAGTGAATAAAACTTTCTGACAGTAATTCTTCTTTGCCTGAATTTAAAATACATGAAATTTTGAATATGTCTGAATTGTTCAGGGATGCTAACATCCGCATACAGGTAATATTTCACACAAAATTGTGAAATGTAGCCTCAATGAAACACCTGAAATATAATTCACTTCTAATGTAGTCTGGTGTCTAAAACTGAAGCAGAAAGCCCAGAGTGTAATGATGGTAAAACAATGTTTGCAGAAGCTGTACTGTCTTCATGGAGATGTCCATGAGGCATTGACTTTCTATATGTCCTTCCATGAGGAAAAAAGCAAGAATTCTGAGCTGCTTTTCTTTCGTTCTGTGCACACTTTGCGTAAAGAAGATAGGTAGCTACTGCACAGAATGGTGAGCAAAGTCTCACTTCATTACTATCCAAAGTATTGATCCTGCATCGTACTGCTGCTGTCTCCAGTTGCCTTCTCATTCACCTGTGCTGACTTGATGCTTAAAGAGGTTTCACCTTGACTGTGATGGAAGTTGTTATATGATCAGATCTTAACTGTCTGCATGAATGTACATGAACATAGCTAAAATATATGTCCAAGACAGGTTACTCTTTGATTCCCATGAGCTTCCTGGTTTAAATTACTCACGCATATGCTTATTTAGCCTAGGTCTAACCATAATTCTATATTTAGACCAATGCTACAAGAAGTAATGGAAAAAGTCAGACAAAATAAGTGGACAGACACGTAGGCAAAGAAGACATAAGTCCAGATAAGGTGGATCATTAATTAGAAGCAAACCTCGGTAAATAAAAAATAATAATAATTACACCCCCCCAATATATGTCTGTAAATGTTTGAGCTATTCTATATTTCTCATGATACAATCAAAAACTTCTACTGCAGCATAACATTATCCTTATCATCCAGCTTTTCTAAACCAAAATAATCTGTTACATAGCTTTGTATTGGCAATCATTCCTGGTCGGTACATTGATTCACCTTTGAGAAGATGACATTATGAAGTGTCTTCTCCTGCTCCTTTTCAGGTCAGACATATTCCAAAAAACAGCGTATAAATCCATGCAGTCACCAAGAATTTTAGTGTCTCTCACTAAGCAATTAAATCTTTGGCAACTGTTGATCACGTCATCACAAACAAGACAGGCATATGGAAAAAGGTATATCTTTGAGTGAAGTATACAGGATTTGTGATCGTTCAGTACAGATTCCGTGTTCTCACCCATCACATCTGCCAATTAAATTAATTTAAAAGTTACAGAGATAGTTGAAGAGGGGAGGAGGCAAAGTAGTGCGGAAAAGATGATGAATGCAAAAGGGAATGTTTTTCGTGGGATTTCAGAAAACAATATCACATTTAAATTATTTTCTTATGTAAATTTATTCTAAATTGTATGGCTAAATGAGGAGGTAATTTCTTCCTAAAGAAAATGTCATTTCATATTGAATATTGTATATATATATACCCACAAACAAAATACACTTACTTCTAAAGTTAAATACATGATACTGAAGCATTTTAGGAATCTGAACAACAGACTTCCCTGAGTTTATGTGTAAATCTGAACATCCCTTACGGATTCCTTTAATACACATTCAGCCATCCTAAAGTTTTTGATGGGCAACATTACGTTTATAAACATGCAAAGAAAGCAGCTGAAGTGATCTAAATTATGTCTTCATTAATGCTAGTTATGTTTAACAGAAAAGACATAACAACCTTATCATTAAACAGCAGCAGCAGCAACACATTGCTAAATAAATACAAATAAAATTCAAAAGGCAAGCAGGTTTTAAACCATATCTAAGTTTATATCACAGCTCAAGTGCAGACCTGATGTTTGATATCTCTTCTGGTAATAGGAACATCATCCTTCATCCAAATGTTAACTGTTGAATTTGAAAGTGCCTCTCACACAACTTCACCTGCTTGACAGCATCCCAATGAAGATGTGACTTTTCTGTTTTGTGATTTTATCTCCATGCACTTAGGATGTAATATAGTAATTTCTCCATTTTAAACACTCTCCTTTCCTATTTAAGAGATTAAAAGCCAGGACAAAAAGCATAAACTTTCATTAATTTATTTCCTTCAGGTTTTCCCCTGATAAGTGTTTTGATAAGGGAGAAAAAAAGAGGGTTTTTTTGAAACAAATAATAGTTTTATTGAATAGGATGGGAGAGAAAAGGAGAGGAGAGGAGAGAGAATAGTTCCAGCTGTAAGAGACTTACAATGATCATTTAGTCCAACTGCCTGACCAATTCAGGGCTGACCAAGTTAAAGCATGTTGTTACAGGCATTGTTCAAATGCCTCTTAAAACACTGTGCAACAGGACAGGGCTGACAGGCGTTGGCCATCAACCATGTCCCTAGAAAGCCTATTCCAGTGTTTGATCACCTTCTTGGTAAAGAAGTGTTTCCTAATGTCCAGTCTAAGCCTCCCTTGGTGCAGCTTTGGACCATTCCCACACATCCTGTCACTGGATACCAGGGAGAAGAGATCAGGACCTCCCCCTCCAATTCCCCTCCTCGGGAAGCTGTAGGGAGCAATGAGGTCTCCTTTTCTCCAAACTAGACAAACCCATGGTCCTTAGCTGCTCCTCATAGGACATTCTTTCCTGCCCTTTCACCAGCTTTGTTGCCCTCCTCTGGACGCATTCAAGACCTTCACATCCTTCTTAAATTGTGGAGCCCAGAACTGCACACAATACTTAAGGTGAGGCCACACCAACACTGAATACAACAGGATAATTACCTCTTTTGACTGGCTGGTTATACTGTGTTTGATGCACCCAGGATGTGGTTTGCCCTCATGGCTGCCAGGGACCACTGCTGACTTCTATTGAGCTTGCTGTCAACCAGCACCCCCAGATTGCTTTCTGTAGGGCTGCTCTCCAGCCACTCCTCTCCCAATTTATGCTTGTGCCCAGCATTACTCCACTCTCGGTGCAGAATCTGGCATTTGACCTTGTTAAATTTCATTCTGCTAATCATTGTCCAATGCTCCAATCTACCTCAATCCCTCTGCAAGGTCTCTTGTCCCTTGAGAGGGTCAATAGCACCTCCCAGTTTGGTATCATTAGCAAACTTGCCAGTGGTGCATTCAACACTTGCGTCCAGATCATTGATAAAAATATTGAACAGAACTGGCCCTAGAATTGAACCCCAAGGAACACCACTGGTGACTGGTCAACAGCCAGATGTAGCCCCATTCACTACAACCCTTTGAGCCCTGTTGTCCAGCCCACCTTGTACCTACTCATCTCACAGTAGGACAACTTGTGCAGAAGGGTACTGTGAAGGATAGTATCAAAAGCCTTACTAAAACCCAGAAAAACTACATCCACCTCCTTCTCTTCGGGTCACCTTATCATAGAAGGACATCAAGTTAGTTAGACATTGAGTTCTCAGGTATACAGCTATCCTGGCTTGGGGTTAAGCAGAGCCAACTTTCTATCCAGTGAAAGAGGCCCTTGCTCACACTTGTTGCTGTGTCAACCAGGGTCAGCTGACTTGGTTGTTTACCCATGGAAGGGTTACACCTGTGGACAGGTCAGGTGTCCCAAACTGACCAATAGGGTATTCCATCCCATCTGCCATGCTCAGTATAAAGGCTAAGGGATCAAGAGGATCAGGTTGGTTTCTCTCCAGTGTGTTCTTTTCTGGTGGATTCTTTGGATCTTCTCCAGTGGTGTCTTCTTCAATGGCTCTCTTTCTTCAGGGACTGATGTCTGAGGAGGACCCTGTTGGCTCATCTGCCTTTTGATCCTGGTCAGTGTGTTCCCATTTGTCACTGAGTCCAGCCTGGAATTTCCGCAGTGCCTGCCAGTGACATCTCCCTGGGAGCCTGATACAGTTTTGTTTATATTTGTATATGTTGTACCAATTTCATTATTTCCTCTTTTTATTTTATTATTAATATTTCATTAGTTTAGTTTCTTCTAAGCTCATAAATCTCTTTATCTCTTGTCTTCCTCTCCTTGGAGCAAGAGGTGGAGGAGAGCATCTGTTGTCTTGTCATTGGTCAACCTGGCCCAAACTATGACAACAGCCAAGAGCTGGCTTTGAAATTTGAATTAATTTCACTTATGGGGTACAGAAAGTATGCAATCACAGTTGTACTTGAGTGCTATGGTAGTAGAACTGGGAAACAAGCTTGAATGACAGCAGAAAGCAGGGGTTCACTAGGTTAGTAGCTCAGTTTTATCTGGTTTTTGGGTCTCTTGGCAATAATGCTACATCACTATCACAATGCAAATAGTGTTATTGGACACAGTCCAGTGGGACAACTGATTAATATGTATCTTCCAGACATGTATTTGAACTCGATGTGAAGATAGAAATGGTAATTCCTCCCTTTTTGCTACTGGTTTGATCCACTAGTTAATCAGCTACTGCCATAATGCTGTGCCTCATTTCCCACTTTAACATGTATGGTTTAAATTTCCAGTCAGTTAAACTACAGAGTCTTTATTCTTCTCTATGATGGCACTTATCCCCAAGAATTGAGTCACTTCTCATTCATTGCTGCAATGATGGAGCCTGGATGGTGACAAAATGTGCCTCAGACTGAAGACAGGTCATCATCTGTGGAGTTCAAAGGAGGTCTGTTGTTCAAACAAAACCAAAAATATCCTTAGGTGAGAGCAGGTGATCTGTGATAAACTTAGGAGCCATTTATCTGAGCTGTTGACTAGAACTGAGCTGAGCCTAATGAGGGAATGTTATTGTGAACTTTCAGAGAGATTTTAACTCTCTACCAGAATAAGCCTACTTTTACCTAAATTTGGGAAGATCAGCGCATTTTCATCAAGAATTGGCCTGTCCTGATAACTGCATACTCTGTGAAGTACAAGGACAGATAAGCATCTCCTGCTTTATCCTAGCTGGCAGCGGTACATGTCTCCCAGGAGCAGTTCATGGGCGTCCTTCACCCCCTTGTAAATACCCACTTCCGAGAGCACAAGGGATTCATTCTCCATAATTAAGACCAAATTCAATACCCGCTGAAATCAATGGAAGTTTTTCCACTGACTTCAGTGTGCTTCAGCTGGAGCCCTGAAACCGACAATCATCTGGTGACATTTGTGTTATATTAACCCAGCCTTTAGGAACTATATTGAGGTCTCCAACTCATTTCACATAAGCCACCAAACAGTAATAATTTTCAGACAGTGTCAACCTGACCCAGATTTGAACTGGCAATCTGGAGCTAGAAAGCACTGTAATCCATTACTAGCCCTGTGAACCATCTGGTCACAATATCTCAAGCAACTTGTATGGTACTTAGTAGCTGAGTAGTTTATTGAGACTTGCGGGGTAAAAAACAGAATTTGTGTATGTGTGTTCATGTATGCTTTTAAATATAATTAAGAATTTTCTCTCATCAACAGAAGTACTTATAACTGACACTGACTCACTTATATAGACTAGAGTGCAATTATAGAATTAATTTACAGTTTTTGTATTGAAGTGACAATCAGTAGGAAAAACCATAAGGATCTAAGGTACAATCCTAATAAAGGCATTGGGATCAACTACAGTCAGGAATACATATATTTTTGCAAGAATCTCCAGCACTACGTGTGTGTTACTTTTGAGTACATAAATACTTAGCCAGATACATTCTTTTTTTACAATTATACACGGAGCATGTTTTGCTTTTATAAACTTTCCCCACCAAGAACTGAGCTTTCTGGTTACACCCAGAATATACTAAGTTCTGCCACTGTCTCATGTTTGTATTTTGCAATGAAGACAACGGATGCAGTTTTTCTCTGTTTTGTACCTTAAACAGTTATCTGTATTTAAGTAAAGTGAGTGTCAAAACCTACTAGGTTAAGTGATATTATTTTAAATCCATTTTGCAGATGTGTAAATGACTAAAAGATACATGCTAGTTGAAAAATAAGATCCAGAGTGAGATTTGTATGAGGACATCTTGGACCATAAGTTTGTTCATTAAAGGTCATCTTTCAAAAAAAGGTCTTGAAATATCAACAAGAAAGATCTTCATATGATGCAATGTATATACTTCAATATTTTAATAATCTGCCTAGTCTCAAAGCCACACTTCATTTAAGCTATATTTTACTGTAGCAGTCAGGGTCAATTTATAGAAGAAAACTCATTAACAATGTGATAGACATATGAATATAAATGCACCACGAGAAACTCAGACTAGAAAAGCACGGAGAGAAAGGCAGTATATTTACTGAAGTTTTATCTTTAAACTGGCTTTTACAAACTTCTTCTACTAGTGTTATAATGACAGTTTAAAATTAAATACTGAAATTGCTTGACAGTCAGCAGGTTTTGCTTAACAGATGAACATGTACCTGCATATTTTACTACAAAAAAAATTAAATACAGCATGTGGGTTTCCATCTTCTATGAAAGAAGCTCCTAACACTTGTCCAATGTCCTGCATTCTCCCTCTTGAGTTCTCCACAGTAATGCCACAGTGATGGCACCCAGGTCATCCACGAGTGCGTAAGAATAAGTTTTTTGATGTGTCTGACTGACAAAATAATTAAAGTGCCAATACACTAACTTTTCTAATCACTGCTTCAGGAAACAGAAATAAGAGGTAGGAAATAAGTCTCTTGATTTACCCCTTTACCACCTGTAAGTTCTCTTTGTGGCTAATCAAAGGTATTTGGTATGGTACAATGGCATTATAGTGTTGGTGGATAAGGGAAGAGCAACTGACATCATCTACCTGGACTTGTGCAAGGCATTTGACACTGTCCCACACAACAACCTGTCTCTAAATTGGATAGGCATGGATTTGACAAACAGACCACTCGGTAGATAGAGAATTTGATGGATGGCTGCACTCAAAGAGTTTCAGTCAACAGCTTGATGTCCAAGTGGCAACCAGTGACGTGTGGCATTCTTCGGTGGTCAGTACTGGGACCGGTGCTGTTTAACATCTTTGTTGGTGACATGGACAGTGCACCCTCAGCAAGTTTGCAGACAACACCAAGGTGTGTTGTGTGGTTGACACGCCTGAGGGACTGGATGCCATCCAGAGGGACCTCGACAGGCTTGAGGAGAGGTGGGCCCATGTGAACCTCATGAGGTTCAAGGCCAAGTGCAGGGTCCTGCACCTGGGTCAGGGCAACCCCTGGTATCAATACAGGCTGGGGGATGAAGGGATTGAGAGCAGCCCCAAGGAGAAGGACTTGGGGTACTCGTGGATGAAAAGCCGGACATGAGCCAACAATGTGCGCTCACAGCCCAGACGGCCAATTGCATCCTGGGCTGCATCAAAAGAAGCGTGGCCAGCAGGTTGAGGGAGGTGATTCTGCCCCTCTTCTCCACTCTGGTGAGACCCCACCTGAAGTACTGTGTCCAGCTCTGAGGCCCCGAACATAAGAAGGACATGAACCTGTTGGAATGGGTCCAGGGGAGGGTCACAAACATGATCAGAGGGCTGGAGCACCTATGCTATGAGGACAGGCTGAGAGAGTTGGGGTTGTTCAGCCTGGAGAAGAGAAGGCTCCAGGGAGACCTTGTTGCAGCCTTCCAGTACTTAAAGGGAGCCTACAGGAAAGATGGGGAGGGGCTCTTTATCAGGGAGTGTAGTGATAGGATGATGGGTAATAGTTTTAAACTGAAAGAGTGTAGATTTAGATTAGATTTTAAGTAGAAATTTTTCACTATGAGGGTGGTGAGGCACTTGCACGGGTTGTCCAGACAGGGGGTAGATGCCCCATCCCTGGAGGTGTTCAAGGCCAGGCTGGATGGGGCTTTGAGCAGCCTGGTCTAGTGGGAGGTGTCCCTGCCCAGGGCAGAGGCGTTGGAACTAGACTATCTTTAAGGTCCCTTCCAATTTTAACCATTCTATGATACCCAGCTGCTTAGTGTCCACAGCAGCTATCTTTCTCGGTTTGTTTGTCATCCATCTTCTGATGATGAAAAGATCCACTACCTACCAAGCAAGGTTAGATCTTTAGAGAGAAAAGAAATAGCATTGTAACTAGAATAAATGATGGCAGGGCGAAAACATTTTTGCAGACAAGTCATTCTTTAGGACTTGCTGAAGGAAAGAAGCAACCCCAGATTCAGATGGATTCATCCTCTGACTCTCAGGTGGCAGAAGGGTAAAAACTTTGGGTTACAGCTCAAGTGCCTACTCATAAAAAGCAAAAAATATTGGAGTGTAAGAAAAGATTTAAAGATGTCTTGGCCTCAAAATAGGATGTCATTAGAATGTTTAATGCTTCCCAGTCAGACCTCGTTTTTAACAATATTTGAAGGCATAATACATAGCCTTGGTGGTTTCACCAAATAAAATACCCATACACTGGGATACAGTGGAAAAGAAAAAACATACCTTATTAGATAGTTGCTGAAATGAAAATTCTGCTTGAGTATTCTAAGGGATCAGTTGATATAGGAATGCCTCATATTTGATATTCTCATAGATTGCTAATATGCTTCAATTAGCCTTAGTGTGTTTATTTCTTTGATAAGATATGGTAGGATATTAAACAGAATCCCTTTATATTACAGCTTTAAAACATATTTCAAAAATCGAGAGAGGGAGAAAAGCAGCATATTCTTCTTCTTAAGTTTTTTCATTGTTTTAGTACTTATATACAAATTGCATATATAGCATTGTGCAAGAACCAAGGTATTTTTCACTATCACTTGCTGTAGTATTTTGTTTTATCTCCATTTTTATTATAGAGGAAAGAATAAGGAGCTTCTAATATACAGCAAGGATAAGAATTATTCATAGGTAGAACATCTTTATTCTACAGATCAGCAAATGCTTTACAAATATTAATGAATTAAGTTTCACATCCTTACTGAAATATTTTTTTCTGTTGTAGAGCAGAGAAAAGAGGTAGAACAATCTGAGATGTCTCACTAAAGGTCACCCAGCAAGCCAATGCCCTAGCTAGAAATAAAGCCCTAGGTAATCTGACTCCCAGTTATGTATGCTAATTACTAGGCAAACTTCTGCCAGGAGATTCAGAGAATCAGAGCCATGAGTTTAGCAGATACTGTTGCTCGCTAAGGTCTGACTTCTGTGGCATTGCTGTGTCAGTCAGACTTGCACCCCTGAAGCTATAACACCTGGATCTGCAGCCTTAAAGAGAGCGGTGAAGCTAGACTATTGGTGTGTTTTGGTAAAGGAACATAGCTTTGCCACTTTGCTACCAAACATGGCTTTGCTAATGTATCTCTCTACGTTCAAAACACCTTTTTGCTTGTTGTGGATTGACCTTGGCTGGCCTCCAGGTATCCCCAAACCACGCTATCACTCCCCTCCTCAACAGGCCCAAATTAAGTCATAACTCTGCTACGTCCTCCCACCGAGTAGTGCTGAGAGATGGGGAACGGAGGTTGTGGTCAGTTCATAACACCAGCCTCTGTTGCTCCTTCTTCCTTGCACTCTTCCTCTGCTCCAGTGTGGGATCCCTCTCACAGGAGATAGTCCTTCATGAACTCCTCTAACATGGGTCCTTCCCATGGGCTGCAGTTCTTCAAGAACTGCTCCAATGCATGTCCTTTCCATTAGGTACAATCCCTCAGGACTGGACTGCTCCAGCATGGGTCCTGCATGGGCCCATGGATCCTGCCAGAAAACCTGCTCCAGCATGGGCTCTCCATGGGCTGCAGTTTCCTTCAGGGCACATCCACCTGCTCTGGCATGGGGTCCTCTACAGGCTGCAGGGTGGATATATGTTCCACCGTGGACTTCCATGGGCTGTGTCTACAAAGATCCATTTTCACGAATGAGTCCTGAACTTGTTTCAGCTCAGTGTTTGTCTGAGCTTGTCATGGACAGCAAGACATACTAGTATGATATCAAAAGCTAAGATTTCTCTATTATTCAGCTGCCTTGACCCATAATTAAAAATCAAGTATGAAGGATATTCTGTATTTTTTATTTACGATGCCATACTCAGATCAGTAGCACCTGTCTATCTATATAGATACACAGAATTATTCAAGGTAGGCTTTGATGTACCAGAATGAAGTATACAATAAATCAGCTCAGGAGATACCTGCACAAAGGGCTGCCAATGGTCATGTTTCCACTCTGTCCAGTTTCAGAGTCATCCAGACACAATCCAGTTCATATCGAGGAACCAGACGTGTGTTAAAATAACATTGTTCCAGCCCTAATTAGCCAAGCTAAGAACAAGGATAGGCCAGCCTGGAGTCTGCGGAGCACTTGTGTTTCTAGGAATGCTTTGAACCCATGCAACTGTTCTTCACTGGTCTCCTCCTCAAAATTTGTCTCTTGAGCCACTCTGGACGCCTACCACTAGGAAAACCTGGGCTCCTCTGAAGTACATTTCATTTTTGTCACTGACAGTGACATTCTAAATGAGGAGAGGGAGACAAAAGCTGTCTGAAAACCTCAAGATGTCAGTTTTTGTAAGTTTTCAGATGTAAGCCTGAACAATTTACATGAATGTCAGTGGAATTGGTTGATTCTGAGTTCTGGTACCAGGATCTCTATGTCTCTGAAACAGCTGAGTTGTCACATTGGAACCTCTGAGATAGAGCTGAAGTAGTGCTCTGAGGCGGAGCTCAAAACTGGACTGGACGCCAGAGACCAGTCCTGCAAAGTCTGCTACAGAGACAGCTGAACAAGAAACCAGGTTACCTGAACAAGTCCAGAAGACTGAAGTATGGTGGAAAATTAAATGATTCTCTGTAAATAGCATTCTGCATCCACATCTAATGTTGGCAAGTGAATGAGATTGAAAAATTGGAAATTTCTGATTAGAGGTTAGATGATCACAGTGGTCCTTTTCTGCCTTTAATCTTTGACTCTATGAATAAACAATGAGAGCATTTAGAGTGCAGAGGGAAACAGGGAAACCTTACCAGCAGGTGCTCAGTTGGGTTAGCAATAATACTCACTGCTGGATATGTTTGCTGGTCGGGGTCCACTGTTAATTGGATGGTGCTGGGAACACAAGGATGGGCAAGAAATTATCACATTTCCCTTGGAAGTCTATCACCCATTGCAACTGGAGCACCAGGAAACTTTTAGCAGAGTTGGCATCCCGGGCACTCAGCTGACAGCTTCTGTGTTTGAGGGAATTAGTGGAGATGGGTGAGTGCTTTTTTGGGGGTCTGAGGGAAAACGGTTAATGGTATTTTAGGGAAACCTGTGAGAAATGTGGTTTTGATGTTGATGCTTACTATGCATGTGGCTGCAGTATATGCGCGTATTTATTATAATGCACTTAAAAGATTAAGTAAACTGTATAGCTATACAATTATTAGGCAAAGGTCATTGCACTCGGGATGACTTTTGGGATCCATGAATGCTGAAATGTAAGCCCACTTAAGCATTGACTTATCTTCACAGCAATCGTCGTTCCTCTTGGCGATGAACTAAAAAATTCCATTTATACAAAGGCGCAGTCCTCTTGCAGGTTTAGTCCTTGCACAGGAATCTCAGTAATGATGGAACAAATGTGCAATGAGAGGGAAAGCTCTGTCTTTCAAAAAGCTGACTCCATTTGCATATACTTTTTAAAGTAATATGCAGTATTGTCTTTAAGCAGTGGTATTGGTACAGGATTTCCCTATTTTTATAGGGAAAACAAAAGACAAAGAGAAGGTTTAAAAGAAAAATGGAGTGTGTTAAATTCCTTTTTGGCATAAGACTTCAGCCAGATTGAGTCTCTGAGCATCTATTTTTCAAAAAGCCTCCTGTAGTATTGGCCCGAGCGTCCTCTGAACTAGGATATGTACAACACGTAGAGAAAGTGCAGCATCTGCGTAGCTTTCATATCATCCCTCGTCAAAATAATTTAAAAAGCTATTTTCCAGGATTAAAGGGTTTATTACAAATAACAATATTAACGAACAGAAGATACATTTTGATTCTGCCATCATCATTTCAACAAAAGTACATACCCAAATGAGGTGAAAACACTTTCCTTTGATTCCATCAAAGCCTTTTCTTAGTGTCATATTAACCACTTTATCTTGGGTTTTATGTATCACACTAGCTGAGATTTAGCTTTCGCAGTCAAGTACTGTAATACCTTTGTGAATTTGTCTATAAACAGATGACCGGACACCTCCAGTTGTTAAGGTCAATGTTATGATTATTGAGCATAAAAATCCCCCCAGGGAATGTACTATCTGATTTTCACAGAATCACAGAATGGTAGGGGTTGGAAGGGACCTCTGGAGATCATCTAGTCCAACCCCCAAACTGGAGGTTCGGTTCATTTTGGAACTGAATATTAAGAGACCAGTGTATACAGAGTGCTAATGGAAAAGGACCAAAACCTACCCTGCCATCACAGTGTTGCTAGCTTTATTTGTCACAGAATTTTTCTTCTTTAACTCACCCCTAGTACAGCTCGGGTGGGGGAGTAACTTTCTTTGGGAAAATAAGGTACATCCAGTATAGCACACATTTAAGTAGCTTTAGTTTGAGGATTACCCATAGCCTGTTTCCCATAAATGTGTTGAATTTCAGGTTTGAGTTTTATTAAGCAATACATCACTTATAAGTTCCAATTTATTAAGAAGTAATACATCAAAATATAACAAAATAAAGTCTTAGCTAACAACTATATGATTACTCAGCTACTTACTGCACTGGATGCTTGATTTTATATATATGTAATCATGGGTAGCACTAGCCAACTCTGCCAAAAATGCCAATGTATTGAAATTGCAACTTTTCACAGAAGTGTACTAGTTCAAATGAAACTTTCATTGAGGAAGGTTTCTTTGCTCCAGGACAGAATTTCTGATCAAAATGAAAGAGAGAGAGAGAGACAGGAAAGAGAATAGCCTAGTGGTTATAACAGCCTCGGAAATCCAAGTCCCTTCAAAAGACCCAAGTCTGGTTCTCTTGCAGTCCAGGTTCCCCACTGGAGCAGTCTAATCCCATATCCTCTCTCTCATCTTCAAAAAGTTGTGGGTTTATCGTGTGGAATAAGAAAAGTTTTAAGTCTCACCAAACTGCAAACCTCTTTCCCACACTATCCTATTGCTTCCTTATCATTTTGTAAAGAAGTCTTTGTAAAATGAAGAGTCCCGAGACCAGCAAGGAGTTCAACTCAAAATAATTGTATGTATGAAATTAAATAACCACTTATTAAAATACCAATTTAGTTGTCAGTTAATGATGCGTCATAGTCATGCATACTTCAATACATGCCTAGCTGTTGAACTGAGTTTACCATTAAGACAGGTATTATAATTCTTATGTTTTTTAGTTGTCCACCATTAATTTAGACACCAAACATTAGCTAATTAAAAAGAAAACTCATATTATTAAGATGCATTATTCCTGTGACAGGTATCAGAATTTAAGCAAAATTATTCTTTTCCTCTGTTAGGCTATGTCTAGAAAATTCATGACAACTTTCAGAATTCACGTCTTCATAGAAATTGTGTTTCCCATTACGTGTTTTAGTTATTGTTTTGATATAAAGCTTAATTCTGTAGTTCAGTACAAGGCAATTTAAAGAAAAAAGAAAAACAGATTATTTTTCTTTCTCAAACTTACTGGGAGTTTGCTGCTAGTAGAACAAAAGAAGCTGTGGGAGAAGAGACAAGCAGAGACCTGCCATTTCCCATCTGAAGCCTACAACTGACCCCCCATGCTGGATAACCGCTAATGAAACGTATTACTCAGCAAGTAGAGATTCTTAAAAAAACACAATCACAAAACAACAACACAAAACAAAATAAAAAAATTAAAAAGTAAAAAAGAAAATAAAAGGAAAACAAACACCATGTTGACAGAAAAATAACTTCTCTTTGATTTACATAATCTTCTGGTACATCACTATCGCTGCCCCTCACCATAAGATCAGTATATTATAACAATGTCTAATGTCATTAAAAATTAGAGCAAAGGACAAGGAATATCAAAGGAAAGCAGAAATACGGTTTGATCAGAAAACTGGGAAAGGCAGGGGGTAGGGCTGGGAACACGGGTGACACCAATTATTTTTCTATTGCTATTCCAACCTAGAATTCAGCCAGTCAATAAAACAGTTCTAACTGTGGAAGTCCGTCTCTACATTGAAGACTAGATGTTCATAATGTGTCTCAGGCATTCCTCTATTTTTTCGCTCTTTACAGCATCAAATTTTTGACTGGGCTTAGTATACCCTTCTTGATACAAACACAGTTTCTCTTTTATCGTGTTGACATATTGAAGGCAGACAATGCTAACTTGTTTCTTTGCCTTGAATAATTAACAGCCCTGGTACAATTTCCAAAAGCATCTTTCAAAACAAAACTATATTTTCTGTGATGGTGCAATTACTAGCCATCAATAAAGAATCTATAGGAAAACTATATAAAATATTTAAATTTGAATTAAAATTGAAAGAGTAGGCTAGGTATATATTTAGGCTTATGCTTCAATAATTTATTATAATTGCAGTAATGTAACAGGGGAGCTGCCACTGCAAACATAGCTGTAGAATTACTGCTAGAAAGTAGCAAGAGTTTATAAAATAAATATGTTTCTTAAATACAAATGAAGAAAAAGAAATTGTAAATGTTATTTATATTTTCATGCCCCAGCTCTTCAGTGGTGTGCAAACCACACAACTGAAATCAGATGGTCAAATGAAAGATGGTGATGGTGTTTCAGAGAAACGTCATTTATCTCACAATTTCGGGTGAGGCCAGTGCTCGCAGATCCCTCGGGGGCTGGGTGAAGCCCAGGGAAAGGCAGGATGAAGTGGCTGCGAGCTCCAGCCTGGAGGTAGCAAAACCACCTGCAGCTCTGCAGCTGTGACCCCCCAAAATGTTCCCGCTGTCCCTGTGCTGTGCCTGGCGCACATCCGAACCCCAGACTGCATGATGGTGGGGGCTGCCTGCCTCTTGCACCAGAGAAACAGAGAGATCATCCAGCAAGAAGAAACGAGAGGATGGGGTAAAAGAGCAAGTGTGAAAGGACGGTCAGTATAACAAAAACAAAGGCCAGAAAACAGAGCTTTAACCCTTTCGTTTAGCATAAAAGAACAAGAAAAAAGCTGAATACCTTTCTATTCTGGTCAGAAAATCATGCGGAAAACACGACTGTGCTAGGATGACACTAACTTTCTGGACAAACAGTACATGAAAGGTCACAGCTCTGGACGTGTCTTCACTTAAAAAGCTCTGTTTTTTTATCTCATGTAATGAATGCACACTAGTTGTTCTGAGGTAAATACATAACGATGGTACAGTACTGGAGTTTTAAACACAAGCTGCATCCAAGTCATACACACACACACAGATGTGGTAAGACTAAGTGGACCCTGAGATCTTCCTCAGACGATGTCACCTTGAAGTTAACACTGACCACAGGGATGAAATGCATTTTGGTTTTGGTAGTAGAGGGCCTACAGGAGTGACTTCTGTGACAAGCTGCTAGAAGCTTTTCCCTTGTCCGACAGAGCCAATGCCAGCCGTCTCCAAGATGGATCCACCGCTGGCCAAGGCTGAGCCCATCATCGACAGTGGTAGCACCTCTGGGATAACATATTCGAGAAGGGGGAAAAAAACATCTGCATATTTGCAGCCGGAGAGAGGAGTGAGAATATGTGAGAGAAACAACTCTGCAGACACCAAGGTCAGAGAAGAAGGAGAGGGAGGAGGTGCTCCAGGTGCCAGAGCAGAGATTCCCCTGCAGCCTCTGGTGAAGACCACGGTGAGGCAGGCTGTCCCCCTACAGCCCATGGAGGTCCATGGTGGAGCAGATATCCACCTGCAGCCGATGGAAAATAACAAGCTGGAGCAGATGGATGTATCTGACGGAGGCTGTGACCCCGTGGGGAGCCCATGCAGGAGCAGGTTTATTGGCAGGACTTGTGACCCTGTGAGGGACCCATTATGGAGCAGTCTGTTCCTGAAGCACTGCACCCTGTGGAAGGGACCCACGCTGGAGCAATTTGTGAAGAACTACAGCCTGTGGGAAGGACTCATGTTGGAGAAGTTCATGGAGGACTGTCTCCTGTGGGAGGGACCCCGCACTGGAGCAGGGGAAGAGTGTGAGGAGTCCTCCCCTTGAGGAGGAAGGAGTGGTAGAGTCATAGTGTGATGAATTGACAACAACCCCCATTCCCCGTCCCCCTGCACTGGTTGAGGGGAGGAGGTAGAGAAATTGGGAGTGAAGTAGAGTCCAGGAAGAAGGGATGGGTGAAGGGAAGGTGTTTTAAGATTTAGTTTTTATTTTCTCACTATCCTACTCTGATTTGACTGGTAATAAATTAAATTTATTTTCCCCAAGTCGAGTCAGTTTTGCCCGTGACGGTAATTGGTGAGCGATCTCCATGTTCTTATCTCAAGCCACGAACCTTTCATTATATTTCCTCTTTCCCTGCCCAGCTGAGGAGGCTTTGGTGGGCATCTGGCATCCAGCCAGGGTCAACCCACCACAAATAAGATCTGCATCCCTTTCTGAAACTACAGAGAAGGCAACTCACTCAGCTGACTTCTTCCTAGTGCCAAACTAAAGATCTGAAAAGTGGGGAAAAAATAGTCCCACAAAACAGCTGTCTTCAAAATAATCCCTACACTCAAACATTTTTAAAACAAAGCAAAATAAATTGCAGAGCAGGAATCCATCATCAGCTCATTCTCACTCTGCAGTTGGGTGATTGGCAGCCCTAGCTGAGAGCAGCCACCTAAAGAAACATCTGTAGACCCAATGCAAGGAAAGCAGCATGGGGAAGAAAGGGCTCTCCAGAGCAGCCTGGGTTCAACTCAGCTTGAAGTGACTGTGAGACAGCACCAGGACAGAGTTTAAGCTAGAAAGAGGAGGTTTCACTTTTCCTTAGGGAGCTCATACTCAGCCTTAGGAAGCAGCACCACTTTCTGTCCAGGACAGAAAAAGTACTTGGTTTCAACTGGTCTCCTAAGGAAACAAAGTTTAGCTGGTTTGTACGTCTGACTTCCACCTCCCCTCAGTAACTTGTGAATCAGTTTGCCTGCTTAAGCTAACTCTGGCGCAGTGTTAGAGCTATCAAGGATATTAAGTTCCTCCAAGCATGACAGGAGTACACAGCCAGGTGGAGGAGAACCACTCAAGTCTGAGCCCCCACAACAGGGACTGGCAGATGAGGTATCATTTGGGCACCAAAGCAGACAAAGAGACAAAGGAATGCTCCAGCCATAGGGAAGGTCAGTGCTTGTCTCTCCTGTTAGCTACCCAACAAGGCAAAAATGAAAAGAGCACCATGGAACACTGAAGTCTGGCTTTTTTTCCTCAGAAAGGCCTTTGAAGGCTTGGAGCTGGCAATCCTCTCTGCCGTGTAACCCCAACGAAACATCTTGCAAATTCTATGATCCATAATAAATTATTTTCTCCAGCTTGTTGTCCCAAAGCAGGAATTGACATTAAAGGCACAGATTTCAAAATTTCACATTAAGCAAGCCTAATTTATATATTTTTACACAAAATGTAATGAGTTCCACAGTCCCAAGGGCTACATACTCTATAAACTTAGTTGCAGTAATTATTTGTATTAAGTAGATACCTTCACAGCCAAAAGGACTAGTACCAACTTAGGTTCTGTTCAAAACTTTCTAACCTCTAGAAAACAGCTTCATGACCTTATGTAGAAAAGGGTTAAAAAGTACAAATACATTAAAAAATACATCAAAAAAACTCTTTGCACTTTCAGAGATGAGTTGAAATTACATTCCGCTGAAGTCTGTAACTTCTCCCAGCACTTCAGCAGTGCTTCTCCCAGCATTCAACATGAAATTATAAGTTTACAAACATCTTACTTGGACCTATTTGAGACAAGCAATAGAAAGGAACAGCTAGCTATTTTTTCTCTTACTACTTTATACAACATTATGCAAGAATAATTTCCCTAGATTATCATAATTAAGCAATACAGATTGTGCTTTTGTTTCAGCAATAAATATTTCCACATTTCCATTTGCACCAATAAGTAGCTCAAGCAATATTTACACTCTTTGGACTGCGCCATGTAAAAGCTGAAATGAGAGTAAACCAAATTATTTGGGTCACTTTTCAGAGCAATAAAAGCTGACAATATTACTAAATAAAAAGCACAATTTTCCGGTAGCACTTATAGAAATACAGACCAAAATTTTGAAACACCACTTTGGGTTTTGGGTGCCCAATTTGCACAATTGTAGAGAGACATGAACTGTCAGTCTGGCATTTTGAAAATGCACACTTGTTAGATAAATACCACAGCTCTGCACATCCAAAAATGGTTATTATAAAACAACAGGAACTGCCAATAAACCTGATACTGTACTGTGCATTACCTGTACCTAATACTGCAATGTGGAAAAAAACAACAGCAACAAAAAAGATTTCTGGTGTATTTTATTTATTTCACTGATAGACGAAATTTATTTTCCCTCTTGCTTATAACCATTTTCGGCTTTGATTTTTCACTTAAGTAGATGATGGTTTCCTGCATGCCTTTAATAACCTATTCTAAGATGTGATTTTTGGTTGGGATTATTAATACAATGTAAAGACTGGAGCGAAGGTATTCCTCTAAAAAAAACCCTTCCTTTCAACCTGTTTTTCTAAGGCATGTGTTCTAATAATTATGGTTTTGCTCCTGAAAATATACTTGTTCATTTAGCAACAGTTTATTATTATTAAACATCTATCAAAAATGTAGTTCAGTTACTTGTGTTTTCTTATCTTTTCCCTTTTTCCTTTTTTCTTCAGTGATCACCTTAGAAAATGGTAGTGTTACTTCTTTTGACTCAAATGGTCAAGGAAAGTATGCAGTCTTCCAAGAGAAGAAGTTGATAGCAAAATCAGGCACGATTCTTTATTTATGGAAAATACATCCCTTTTCCACAACAAAATGAATGCCAAAATAGCAAAGAGACTTTTTCTTGGCTTACAGATTCACGTCTTTTCAGCCAACCCCTTACCAAAAGCTTTCCTTTCTCATTTTTTTTTCTCAAGACCAGACTATAAGGGCTTTCTTTCTGTGCCCCTGTTGTGCTTAGCTGCCTCTCTGTCTCACATAAAGCTGGTTTCACATCAGTTCCTTGTCTCTGTATTTAAAAAAATAAATCCTTGAAGAAAAACGTCCAACTGAATGTCCTGACTCATTGTCCAAATTTCTGTATGGGTAAAGGTTCTCTGCCATTTACCAAAACAGCATTTCATTTTTCCTTTATCTACTCTAAATAAAAGGTGGTTTTCAAAAGGTAGTTCAATGCCTCCGCATCCTTTCTCCTCCTCCCCCCCACTCAGTATTAATTTCATCCTTTGCCTTCACAGAAAAAAAAAAAAAAAGCAATTTCCCCTATGGCTTGATGAGAAAGAAAGCCACGATTTCCAGATGATAGAAATTAAATATGGATATAATTGCATGAGGTTTTTTATATCAGGGCAATTTTACCCCAGCCCAAATTGGTTTTGTGGCTGTCCGAGTGTGCCTCACTGCTTCCCACCCAATTTGCTTTCAACCACCCAGAATGGGTATCTTTCACTGAGCCCCCGAGGAACGTCAATTGTTGCTGTGAATTCTGCTGACTGAGACAGGTCTTACTCATTTTGTTCTAATGGAAAATTCATCTCTGTCACAGGAATATCCTGCCATCAGTCTGCGCCGAGAACTCACATCGACATCAATGGGAGCTTCGCGTGCATTGTGCAGGTAGGGTATCTTCATCATTATTTATTAAACACTAATGGAGTCCCAGACCCAGATCATTAAAAGTTACAGTCGACATGCACTCAGTATAAAATTGGTTGGTTCTTTAGGAGTGGTGGTATTTTCCCTTATTCTCTTTTTCTTTGCTGTGTTTCCACTATATTTAACATGAGAAGTGGGTGGGTTTTTTTGCTTCAACACTAGTCTAAGTGTGACAGTGAAGTACTGAAACTATTTGGGCAACCAATTAGAAAGAGTGTATTATAATGAGTCTCCTAGAAGATGACCTGCATTAAAGGCAGAGTCGAGTTAGTCTTGTGTTGATATCTGTACTTGTTCAATAGGGATCAAAATTTATAATTTTTCTTGTATATCTCATATTTACCCCTCCTAGGGTTATGCAGTGTTCTGATCAACCCACTAGTCTTCCAGGACAATCAGACTAAATGACAGAACCAATGGTTATTTTATTAATCTCATAAAATTTATCCACCTCATAATCGTGTAGAAATCATGACTTTTTTTCCTCTTTTTATTTCCTTCCATTTAAAAAAGAAATCATTCTGTTAAGCTCCTGATCCTTCCTCAGTTTTCTGTGCCCTACTTGATCTGCCTTGGTGATCACAGGACTTGACTAAGGTGAAGATGGCAGCTCGTGATATGGAATTATTTCAAAGACTGTTTAGTCCAGAAATTAGTCTCCTGAAGCACCAAGCTGTTGCAGAGTCTTAGCACATTGCTTTAGATCCAGCCAGATCTACTTTTTCTTGTCCCGTTATCAATGAGGAAAACCAGACCCGGAGCCTTATTTTGTGGTATTGATCCCATTTTGCACCACAAATCACTCCTCGTGCACAATCCTTCAGCCGCCTCCCTCCTGCGAGGAATTCAGTGAGTACAGAGTGAATTTCTAATCAGCTGCAACTGTTCAGCGCTGCGGCTGGTAATTATGCTACCAGTGCCTGTATCTGCAAGTGTTATACATTTGTATTTGCTTCTTGCTGAGATCACACAGTTGGGAAAGCAATCATGCTCCATTACTCCTGGTTTTGACTCTTGGCCCATATGGCTGCTCGCGGACAGTCTTTCAGCGCTTTGCTTCATTTATAGCTAACATGGTTAATGACTCTTTGCTTTCTGCACGTCTCCTGATCTGCTGAAATTTGCAGCTGTTCTTTGTTGGCAGAAGTGTGAAAGCTTTCCCTCTCTTAACACTGCAGATTTCTGTTCTACCTAGCGATAACTGGGCTAGCACTCTTTTTTTTTTTTTTTTTTTTTTTTTTGGCATGTGAGGAAGGAAAAGATGAAGCAAGTGGCTGCCCTTTTACTACCAGCAATTTTATCTGGGAATGGATTATATGAGAGGTTTCAGTCTGGCTTCAGGGAGTACCACAGTCCTGGGATTGCTTTAGTTAAGGTCACAAATGATTTATCACCAGCTGCTGATTCAAGTTAAATTACAGTACTCCTGCTGATGGATCTTTCTGCTGCTTTCGATACAGTAGATCTTGGAACTTTGCTGAATCGTTTGAAGCAATTGCTTAGATTGTGAAGCACCATCCTGGATCAGTATCGTTCAGAATTGATGGTGTATTATCAGGTTGTAACTTGGCAATTGTGGATCAAGTTCTGCCTCACTGGTCACATTGCTCCTCAGAACATAATATCCTATAATTCTCTCTTTTTTTTTTTTTTTTTTTTGCTACAGATGTGGACAGAATTCTCTAGCAGCATAATATTAATTTTCGCTGCAACACAAACAACATATAGATGCATTTGTCTTTTACAATATAGTATCTTGCTGCAGTTTGGACCACATCCGTTTGTTTTACCAAAGTGTGATCTTGGATGGTCACAAATGGTTTGAAACTGAACTGAGATAAAATATAATTGCTTTTGGCAAACTCTCTCTGTCTACTAGGTGGTTCTTTCTAGGCAATTGAAACTATCTATGCATATCTAAAGTATGCATCTGGAGCTGGTCAGAACATTTCCATTAAATGAAATCTCACCAAAATATGCTGCTTCGTCAGAGCCAAAACATTTTGCAGAAAACATGTCTGTTTAGGTGAAGTTTTAATCAGTGAGGTATTCAAGCTTCAAGGCTATTGGTCACTTCTGATGGCAAAGACAGAGAAAGCGTGCAGTCCAGTTTGAAAACCCAAGATTTTTTCATCTCAAACCAATCATTTCAGAAAAACATTCAAGGGGTTCTGGTTTTGTTCCCATGCCAACTGAAAACAACGTTGACGCCACAAAAGCTGCCATGAAACAGGATTACCATCCTCTGAAACGGATGCTCAGAAAAGCTGTACCTGCATCATCACATCAGCCATGCGGTCCTCCTCCACAGAGCACCGCGCGTAGGTTACGGTGAGTTCAGAAGCTGGAGGGCTGGAACAGTGTGGGGCTCTGCTGCGGTAATTAGAAGTTCGTCGCTGGTCTTTCACTGCCTGGGAAATTGTAACCAACCAGAACACCTGCTTTGTGATGAGAGATTCAGGGAAAAACACTTGCCATCCCTGAAAAAATAATTCCTAGTCAGAGAAAAGATAAATATTCAAAATATACTATTTTCCAGAAATTAAGATCTGTAGGAAAATTATGTGGTCAATCAGCATGCACCAGTACTTATAAATTCTAAATATGTTTTTTGATATTCCAGGGGGTTTTAACTGCTTAATTAAAGTTTTAAAACTTGTTGTAACAAACTTTTAAGGGAGAGAAATTAGAATATATAAAAGTTTGATCTCTCAAAATCTTCACCAATCTGTACAATTTACCATCCTTTAGCATTTATTCTTATGGGTTTTTCTGTTTCTTAATCTCAAAGGTAAGACCACCTGAATTCTATCAAAGAGAAGTAACAGACTCTTGTCTCCAGGAGAGGGGTCTAGGCACGACTCACTCCCCCAAGCTCTGGACACACAGGACTCTTCAGGCACATTTCTGTTTCTGCTGCTCTTCACGGAGCCTGCCTCGGTGACCCTGGTGATGACCCCAAGAGACAGACAACCCTCCCCAGGTCCTGCATCCCCAAACATGGACCTTGCGGATCTGTGTGCCGGGGCCAGGCACCGCAGGGTGCTGGGACTGCGCAGCACCACAGTGCTTCAGGAGCTGCAGCTCCAAGTCTGCAAACCCAGCACCATCTGTTTCAACAGACCTCTGAGATCTTCAGGTCAAGCGCTTACCTTCAAGCAGGGGAGCATGTCTGCTTCCCAGTGTTTTAGGTAGATTTATCTCCTCTAGAAATGGCAGGGAGTGCTTTTAGCAAGGCCACTTCAAGATCAGCCAGTGAACAGGAGACCTGTGCAGCAGACAAGGCTGGACGCAATCGCAGTTTGGACGACAGAGCTGATTGCTTCCCCAGACCGGTGCACGCTCGCGAGGCATGGAAGTACAGATGTCCTTTTTCTCCCCATGTGGGTCAGCTCTCTGTGGGAAACTGAGGTCCTTTCCTTGTGGGACCCAAAGGCATGTTTTGAGAAGGGCAGGAAAACCCCCTAATTCCCATCCTTCCCCTTCCCCAGGCTGGGTAGAAAGCATGCAAAAGATTTGCTTTGTTGTAAACTGCTCGATAACAAACATATCTGTATATTTGATTCAATCACATCAATAATTGCCATTTGGAGTGTGTCACACAATGCATAGCAACAGGCTACTCGGGCAGACAGCTCTCTAATTTTGTGAAATAAAGATTGCAGAGGAATGGAAAAATATTTTATCTTTACATACATGCCGCCCCCACATAGCTGCTGATGGCCACCAAATGCACAGTTTTGCTTTGCATTAGCCACAGTCTACAGGGTCAACTGGTTGTTACACACTGGAAAAACATTGCAGATGCCTCATTATAACTTGATGCATTAACACTAGCAGTCTGCCACTAATCTCCAATTATCCCCATTGCTCAGCACCTGATCTTGAAAGGATTACGAACATGAAAAACAAACTAAAACAAATCACACTGGAATATTTAAATAAAATGGTCATTAAATTCATAAGACCATTAAAACATTGCAGAGGAAATATCTCTACTGCAATTTTAAAAATTCTTGCAGTGGCTTTATTCTTTACTTTGTCTCGACTGTTGCACAGTGCTGAAGATCCTCATGTTTTTCTGCCTGATTGTATACGAGGTGCTGCAGAGCCCGTGCTTAGTTTTAGGTTGCTTGATGCCGATCACTTCCTTCTTGTAGATCCAGAAAAAACTACCCGCACCTACTATACTATGGAACATAACAAGTGCCAATAGTAATGCGTTACACTTATTAAACAAGCATTTGTATTCTACTTTACAATAATTTAAGTAAACTTAGCTTAAACAAACACAAACTGTATAGGGGGACAGCCATATTAGGTTTATTCTAAGTACTGAATTATTAGACTAGTTACAGTAATAGTCCAGAATATTTTGGAATTAAAAGCTCCTTTCTCCCACATTTAAATATCATTCTGTACCAGGTTGAACATGCACTCTGTTTTGTAAAAAAACAAAGGAGTTAAAACCTAAGTTAGTGAAACAGCAAGCATCTACTGGATTTTTTTTTTTTGCTACATGTATGTAGAAATAAACATAAAATTTTGATTCTATGAAATTAACAGCAACCTGACATGGGATGAATCAACAGGAAGAAGCCCATTTATTGGAGATAATTCCTTACCCTGCAAGGACAAATTGGTTATAGTGGATATATGTTCCCTATATACAAACCTTTCTTTTACTACATGGTGGGAATGAGTCCATTAATACAAGGATGCACGCGGTTAGTCCTGCCAAAGACTGGGAACACAGCTGCGCAAGTGGAAGATTGCACAACTTTCTTGTTGTTGCAAGATATTATATTGTGTTTCAGCAGCAAAGCTCACGCCTTGTACTCTGTGTTACCCTATCTTCCAAAATGGTTAGATTTTTAGTACTGGGTAGATTTGAATGGTTATTTTGACTCCAGACAGTCTGAGTTACCCAGTTTGGCACAGAGAACCATAAGCATTTACTAACACAACTGAGGGTGCAGTAAATTGGTCATGGGTCTTGGGAACTTTCAAGCCAGCCTTCCTGCCAAAGACAATATATCACATAGTGACACCCCTACATTTCAAACCATAAAAGCATCGGAAGCGCTAAAGCCTTACAAAATGTCTCCTCAGTTAGCTCACTGGCAGAAACATATGTCACACTTCGGACATTGTCATTCTTTCTGTTTGCTGCCCCCATTCTAATTCATAGTTTTCCCCTTCAGTCTCTGAGATGATGCTCTTGCTCACTGGCTGTCTAGCTTCATAACACACAGTCCAACACTGTTATCGAGAGTACTGATTTAACTGCTACAGCCAAAGAATATATTTTATTTTTACATCGAGTGGTCCTTTCTGCCCTCTGTCTTTGCTGTTTTTTGCCTTGCTCTGGTTTTACACTCTATTGTTCTATTTTTATTATTGCATTGCCTAAAACTACTGCAGAGAGCACAACATTCCCAGTTCTAATGCCTCATCTTTACAAAGTTTCCTATTGGAATACGTAGGTGGGATTTTTCAGAAGCATTTAACATTGACAGTATCTCTGGCAACATAATTTGAAAAAATAATTTTTATATTTTAAATCTTAGCTATGTACTTATGGGCATGAATAGATCAAATCGGGGTTTTGCCTTCCATCTTGCACTTGATACTCCAGTTAGGCACTCTGCTGATAATGACTTGCCTTGCTTATTTATACGAATGACTTCTTACACATTTCTCAAAGCCTTTTACAAAGGCAGCAAGCGTTATCATGGTCTCTGCAGATGTGGAAAGGAGCTGCTAAGAGCTGACTTTGTTGCACAGTGCCTGAGTAGGAGACTCCAGTGTTATTGCTAGTCCAGTACGTTAACAACTTTTGATCTTAATTTACAATAGAAGAATGGAATGGAATGGAATGGAATGGAATGGAATGGAATAGAATAGAATAGAATAGAATAGAATAGAATAGAATAGAATAGAATAGAATAAGGTTGGAAGGGGCATTTCCGATCACCTAGTCCAAACATAAAGCTAACACTGACAAAAAACATCACTAAACCATATTGCTAAGCACTATGTCTACCCGTCTTTTAAATACCTCTGGGATGATGATTCCACCACTTCCCTGAGCAACCTGTTCAGGGAATGCTTGATAACCCTTTCAGTGTAAGAATTTTTCCTAATATCCAGTCTAAACCTCCCTTGGCACAACTTGAGGCCATTTCCTCTTGTCCTATAGCCTGTTAGTTGGCAGAAGAGACCAACCCCCAGCTCTCTACAACCTCCTTTCAGATAGTTGTACAGGGCAATAAGGTCTCCCCTCAGCCTCCTTTTCTCCAGGCTGAACAACCCCAGCTGCCTCAGCCGCTCCTCATAAGACTTGTGCTCCAGACCCCTCACCAGCTTCGTTGCCTTCTCTGGACTCATTCCAGCACTTCAATGTCTTTCCTGTCCCAAAACTGGACACAGTATTCCAGGTGGGGCCTCACCAGTGCCGAGTACAGGGGGACGATCACTTCCCCAGTCCTACTCACCACCCTGTTCCTGATACAAGGCAGGATGCTGCTGGCCTTTCTGGCCACCTGGGCACACTGCTGGCTCATATTCAGCTGTGCTGTCCTTTTCCACCAGGCAGCTCTCCAGCCACTCTTCCCCAAGCCTGTAGCGCTGCATGGGGCTGTTGTGACCCAAGTGCAGGACCTGGCACTTGGTCTTGTTGGCCCTTATACCATTGGCCTCAGCCCATCGATCCAGCCTGTCCAGATCCTTCTGCAAAGCATTTCTATCCTCAAAGAGGTCGAGTCTCCCACACAACTTGGTGTCTTCTGCAAAAAGTCCTTCCCAGGATTTGTAAAAGTCCTTCCCAGGATTTGGGTAAGTGAAGAAAAACAGATATCAGTGAGACTTTCTCCAGTTTGAGAAGAACATAACCAGTGTATTCATGGGGGCTAGGTGAGCAGAGTAATTTTCTGGAAAAAAACTGATCACTGAAATGCCCAGTGGAAATAAAGTCCACATAGGATGTATGAAAAGATTAAAAAACCTCATGTAATTATAACTTACATTATAACCATAGCTGTTCCTCTAAACAAAATAAACTCTCAAACATGGGAGCCTACCAATCTCTGAGAAAAATTCTGGAAGAAAACTAATCAAATTCTCATTCTACTACGAGTCAAGATTCTCCTGCTGAATCTTCCCTCTAAACACTGTTTAAACCTCATTGTTTCATAGGTTCAAGTGATCTTTGGGTTTGGAGTTGGAGTTTTGTTTTTCTTTTGGATTTTTGTTTGGGGTTGTTATATAGGGCTTTTTTCCATTTGGACCAAGACAGATCCCCATTGAAACTGCCTCCACGGTGTTTCTGGTGAGGTTCCTTAAGCCTCTCATCCAACTGCTTTTCTAAAATTTGTTTTAGGCTGCAGAATTACTTCCTATGTAAAATGTGTGCCAGCCTTTTTGCTCCGCGTGATTTATTCTCACATCAATTTGCTTCTGATAGTTGGATGTTTTGGTACCACAGCTGCCTGTTTTAGCGAACTTCACCCATGACATTTTAATTCTAATATTTTGGGCACTGATTTATATAACACCAGAAATATCAGCCTGCTGACAATACAGCCTACCACAAACAGCAGGTGGGGAGGGAGGAAAGGTGCGAGAGAACTTTCACAGTGATGAGAAATGGCAGTGAAGAGGCAATTGCATTTGAAGTTGCTGAGAGAGAAGTTGGGGTAGGAGCCCGAAGAGCCCCTGATGTAGCTTTATGGATTTATAGACTGCAGATCTATGAATGCTCTGGCAGAGACCTGGGACCTACCGCTATCACTGCCCAAAAGCACTGAGGGGAAATTCTAATTTGTGACCCAGCTCACCCGGGTTTGCAACTTGACCTGCCTCGCAGTTACCCAGGGCAGAGCAGCCTTTTGGGAAGCCATCATGTGCCTGGCTTGAAAACCAGCAGCCCTGCAGCACTGGCAGAGACAGCGCGGCGTTAACAGCTTCTTTCTCAGAGATGAGGGCCAGGGAGGATCGCTTGTTCTGAACTCCTGGGACCGCCAGCCTGTAATTAGCCTGATTTCCTGCCTTAAACTTTCTCCCTGCGTATTCCCAACTAGTGAGGCTAATTAAAGCTCCTGAACATGGGAAGTTTCTGACTGGCCTGTAAGGCCTACTGTAGCTTCCCTGTACCCATCCAGCCCTACAAACACTGGGGTAAGAAAAGACACATATGGGAAGACCCTCCTAGCTTGGCAGGGCCAGCAGCAGGTTCTCCTCCCATCTAAACATCACAGAACAGAAGTAAAAAACACAGCAGGAATGAGACCTACAAGGAAGAGACCCGACTGCCAAAATGTACTGTAGCTGTGATTGGAATGGGCCATTTAGTCATATTTTGCTTGGTATCCTCCCCTTACTCAAAATGAGATGTTTTGCCTATGTTTGTATAAGGTTACATGAACAGAAGGGGGCAGAGCCTATTGTCCCCACCTGCCACTATGGGCCTGTGTGGCTCACCCAGCTGGAAGAAGTTAATCACCACTGTCCTACGCGGAAAGCAGAGGGAAAAGCCCATCTGACAAGCAGTTTTCCATGGTCTTCTCAGTACTCTTAGTAAAACTAATTATGGTAGAAGCATAAGACCGGAAACTAAGCAGCACTTCACTCCCTTCTCCCAGATACTTATCCTTTTGGGATGTTAACTTAAAGCCCAAAGCTCCACAGGGCAGGCACTGCTTTGGGGTGATTCTGGTATCATAATAGTGCTAACAGCTCAGAAATGAATAGCATATGCCTGGCTGGATCAGGCTGGCCAAACAGCTTTGAACATCAAACTACCTGACCCTTGACACTAGGCAGGTTGATTTATTATACTGTTAGCCCTCCTGACAACATGCACTGTGGGCTTGGCACTGTCTGGTCATTTTTCAAGCTCTTTGCACATTACTGGCACCTATATCCTCTAACACATTACATCAGACAGCTCAGCTACAGAATGCTAAAAGCCCCTCTCTTCATCACTCCCTCCTTCCCTCTCTCCCTGCATCCTTCCCTTCCTCCCTCTCTGTTTTCTCAAGTAGTGAATGAATATGTGAATCTAATGCAAGATAGGAGGTTAATGTTTGCATCAGTGGAGAGAATAAATATGCATGATGTAGGTAAGGTCAAAAGGATAGAGTAGAGGGTGTTACGATATTAATGTGTTTGCGATGATGCTTATTAAGTGATGTCCAATTACTCATAAAAGATGTTCCCTGACCCAGGAAACTCACAGTTTCATAAAAAGTCATGCTTTTGTGTACCAGGGAATAATCCGAGCCAGGGGACAATCCAAGAACAAATTTGTGAGTAAAAGAGTCACAATATTCTCTACATTACAAAGGGTTAAAAAGTGCTACTGTTCTGTAGGGGTAAGGAACTACGTTTCATCAATTGTCACAGTCAGAAGCACCAAGTTTGCAGACCCCAGGGACAGAAAGGCTTACCTCTACAGCAAGGATGAACAGCTTATAGCTCTTGAACTAAATGCAGCTTGTAAATGGTGATTCAGTATTCATCATATGTGTCATATTAATGTGCCACATCACATGCAGGGCTAGCACAGGGATTGCTGAAGAATCAGTTCACAGCCGTGGGAGGAAATAAATCAGTTGCTGCTGTTAAGACAACCATCATCGGGCCATCCTCCATCCTCCAACTCGTTTTCACACGACCAAGCCAACCACACACCAAAACAGAGTGGTTCTTCGTGTAGCTGCTGTTCAGGCAACAAACCAGCCCAGAGGCCATTTGCTCTCCCTGCTCTTTGAAGCAGACTTTGCATCAGCCACCCGACCAAACATCGACTGAAATTCTGGCCACTACTCACTACAAAAAAGACACAAACCTTGGTGTGGTCCTGGGCAAGGCATGCAACTCAGTTTAGGAAGTCGCTGCCAAAGAATTGTTCTATGATACCAGGGTGAACTTCAGCATCCTTGGAAGAGTGAAAAAGAAAAAAGAACCACCTTCAGTCTAACAGCACTAAAATTAGAAATAGGGAATTGCATAGAAACAAAGTCCACTGAAGGCCAAAAAAAAAGCAGCTAACGGACAAATGCCTGTAAACAACAAAGGAGACTCTTTTAAGACATCACAGTGAAAGCACGCTATGCAGCAAAAAGATTTTAAAAGTCTTTTTCCCTCAGCCCCACACATGTACACATCACAGAAGGGTGGTAAGAAGATATCCTGCTGAAAATAGAAGCTTTGTCTGAATAAAGAAATCAGGAAATAGAATAAACTAGAAATGTAAATTTAAAAAGCCATAAGGAAAGCCAAAAAGATTAAGGATGCAACCTGTTAAAGGCATAAAGAGTATGACAAAACGCCTCTTTCCCAACACAGAAGCAGAAAGCTTGCCAATGGTCACTCAGTGGTGATCAAAGTGCCAAGGCAAGGCAAAAGAAGACAAGTCCATAACAGACTAGTTAAATGAATGGTTTGTGTTACTGTTCCTTAAACAAATATATACATTATGTATAATAGATATATTATTATTGTACATTATGTACAATATATACATTATATGCAATATGTATGTCATAAGAATATATACATTTTGCAGCCCTTCTCTGCAGGGGAAATACGCTAAAGAACTGCTTCAAGACTCAGGGTCAGCAGAGGGAATCCCAGAACAGACCAGCCCAGACTGTACTCATTCACGCCTTATTAAAAATCTGGGTATTGCAAGTTGTAGCTTAATATTTACATTAGCTTTGTCACCGACACACAATGCCAATTCTTTCAGAGATCTTGGAAGAACTGGAAACTGAACATACCAATTTTCATGCTAGGTAAAGTGGTTACACCAAGAAGAAAGCACAGAATTAGAACACGTGTTCAAATACGATACAACAGGTAAGTGGCTAATTGACTTTTGTACTAGGAGTCATGTCTTTCTTAAAAATCGATTAAAGTTCTTTCAAGGAGGAATGAGCAGGTGGAGCAAGATGACGCAAAAGGTCCTGAAGACATCCATTTGCAGAGACTCTTAAAGGAACTAAACTGCCACACATTACTGCCACACGTCTTTGCATACATAAATTATTTTTGAAATGATGGGGAAAAGCCGTCAGGAATAAAAGGCCAGTTACACATTGGAGGAATTTTGCTAAGGTAGTCTCCCAGGGAGTTACGATAGAGGCTGCGCTGCTCATGCTCAATATACGTGTAAATGGCCTGTGAAAGGCCTTTGATAGCGACCAAGTTTCAGGATGAGGATAGGTTCACTAACACTACAGCAGAGGCTTTCAAAAGGTCTCCAGTCTTCAGCAAGCGGGCTGTCAGCTGCACTGCAACACTGACAAACGCAAAATCTGCAGCATGGGAAAAACAGCACTAATATATTGATGAGGTATATATATTAACTACAGCTGCTCAGGCACATGGCGTAAGAATGGCCTTTTGGAGTCAGGTCCATTCAGCCTAATATTCTGCCTGACGGAGGCCAATAGCAAAAGTTTAGAGAGAAGTATGAAAAGGCAGTTAGCGGTCCTTTCCCAGCATACTCTCCCAGCTCCTGGCAGTCTCTGATTCATGAGTTTCCTGAACCAGCAATGTTCCCTCTGGATTATTTAATAGCCTGATGAATTTTTCTTTCACGAATTTGTTTAACTATTTTTTTAATCCATGTAAATTTCTGGTATCTGTACTATGCCATAGTAACAAGTTCCTCAGTGAAATACTACATATTATGAGAAGAAATTAGGACAGTTCTCTGAAAATGACAGCTCAGTGGCCAGCAGTTGTCAAATGAAAAAGATGTTGTTAGAAAAGGGATTTAATTGGAAAAGTGTAGCAAGCAAAACAGGAAACATCATAAAGCCACTGTGCTGATGCGTGATGTGCCCACATTTTGATCACTGGACCCAGTACTGTTCATCCCAAGAAAGATAAGCTGGAGCCTGTAAAAGAAGAGTGTAGGGCAACAGAACAATAACCATATGGGAAGACTTTCATAGGAGGACATTTTAAATAAAATAACATACTTCAGCTTGTAAGAGAGATGAGGAAGGAATGATGTGATAGAAATATATCAGAAGAGTTTGAAAAGGGAAGAATTCAAATATAGGAGTGAGAAACATCTCTTTGGTTTCCATAGTTCTTCATTTTTCACTTCTCCTAGATAACATCCATAGAGATTGGGGGTTTTTTTAAAAATTTTCAAGAAGAACTGGAATAAGAGAAGGAAAAAGCTGCAAGTAATTACTCCTGACACTTCAGGTTTTACTGCAGACTTGGGAAAAGTGGCAAGAAATCCTAGCTGGACTTTCTGTTATTCCAGAAAGCTCACAGTGAGACAATGGCTTTCATTAACATGGATGTTAAAGATCATAGAATCATAGGATCATAGAATTGCTTGGGTTGGAAGGGACCTTCAAGATCATCTAGTTCCAAGCCCCCTGCCCTGGGCAGGGACACCTCCCACTAGACCAGGTTGCTCAAAGCCTCATCCAGCCTGATCTTGAACACCTCCAGCGTATCCACAACTTCCTTGGACAGCCTGTTCCAGTGTCTCACCACCCTCACAGTAAAGAATTTCTTCCTAATATCTAATCTAAATCTACCCTCTTTCAGTTTAAAACCATTACCCCCCATTCTATTGATACACTCCCTGGTAAAGAGTCCCTCCCCATCTTTCCTGTAGGCTCCCTTTAAGTACTGGAAGGCCGCTATAAGGTTTAACAAATCTCACGCCTCACTAAGGGAATGTCTTCTAATTTGAAAGTTCTTGTCCCAGACAGCAACAGCTTCACAGTATTTCTAACCCATCAGTGTATACAAAAGTGTTTTGCTTTTTCATTATATTTTTTACTTCTGTAATAGCCAAGCAAAGTGCTCTAACTAGAAAAAAAATTACCTGTTTTGCTTGAAACTTGGGTACCGCGATTATATTTGGAGATGCCTAGCATGAAACAAACCAGACAAACCACAGGATACCAGCTAAGGCATGGCAGGGAAGCCAATAATTCCATCATTTATGCAACACAAGAATCACTATATGCCTGAAAGAACCGAGGTGAAATTATTTGCTGAAATCCTTATGAAATACCCACTTACTTTGTTTAAAAATACAGCACTCACCCTGTTCATGAACTTTTATACAAAAGTCATTTTGTTTTTTCATGAACAAAGTAAATTGTCTGGCTAATCTAAAATTCTTCTGAGGATTAAGTGCATTTGCACTACATGGAAGTAATAATACCATCAAAAGTTATGCATGCTAAGATAGAGAAAACATGATTAACAGACATGGTAGAAATCATAGACATGTTGGACCCTGCCAAAATGATGTAATGACACTGTGCAAAACCTGTGCTTTAGCCCTTGTAAACATGTGCTAGTCCATTAACCCCATTCTATTGACAGTGGTCCTTATGTCCTTGGAGCACTGACTTCTACTGGCTATTTCATCTCTCTGCACGTACTCCTCTGGTCACTCTGTGCTGCTGAGTCACAGTCCAGTTCTGCATCCTATTCCCTGTTTTGCCCTTCAGCCTCTCTCTTGTACAGTTTTCCATGGATACTTGCTAATAGCTGACAATAGTTTAACCTGGAGCTCATGCATCGTTCCTGTACATTTTCTCTTCCCTAGTTCCCTCTCCCTCATAAAACCTTGATGAATAGAATAGAATAGAATAGAATAGAATAGAATAGAATAGAATAGAATAGAATAGAATAATTGTAAGGGACCTAAAATGATTGTCTAGTCCAACTGCAACTTTGTTCTTCTTCTGAATCTGTCATGAACAAGCAACATCCAAAGCATATTACTACTACTCTTCCCAGTCAGATTCAACTCCAGTCCATGAATGGTGCTTAGAACTGCCTCCACTTTTGATATTTCTGTCATCCTCGCCATCCCTGCCAGCCTGCCTAGAACATTAGCAGTCTTTCCTCCTATAAATACTGACATATTTTCCTCCTCCAAAAGGTCACACTAAAATTTTTGTTATGTTCCTTTGTAATTCTGCCCCTGCTGATATGACAGACTTTCACCTTAGTCCATTTGTACACGTGCACACAGATCTTCCCGGGCAACATCACTTTTGAGAGTCTACTGCTTGTCTTCACTTTCAACTACAGTTTTCCACACTGACCAGACATGGAACACTTTAGTTCCCTCATGCCCTTACTGCCACTTTCCCTCTCTGTAAGCTGATTTCTGCCATGATGAACATAAGCAGCAACTTCAGAACTACATGAAAGTATTGCTAAAATCTAGATTTTTCACTAAGTTCTTCCAAAGAGTAGTTCAAAGCATAAGATCTCCAGGACAGAACTTATCTTTGTGTGTACTGGACAGATAAAGCACTGCCTAGAACAGTGACTGATAAAAATAGCAGTAGTAAAAATAGTAGTAGTGCTACTACTACTACTACTAACAATAATGATAATGATAATCTTGAGAAAGATTTATGAGAATTCCAGTCATTTATACCTCTACAGCTCTGATAGGCATCTTCTGAAAATGTTTCGCCAGTTTTATCTGGTTTCACCTTTGTTCAACATGTATCCTAAAATAGCTTGTTTGCATTTCTCATTTTTGTAAACTAAACCAAGTTCTTCTGAATGTATTATGCAGTTGTGGATCCTGCATTTTCTGTGTGACAGATTCTTTCAAAGATTTGTACAGAGCTCAGTTCTCCAACAGGGTATCTGCTGCCCTGGTTTCCTAAAGGGCACCCTCTTAATCCTTTGGGAAGAGAAAAGAGGTTGGGAAATTAAAAAAATGAAATACCCATATACAACTGTTCTATGAATTAAAGACTTTCTGAAATATCTCTAATCCATCCGTCCACTACACAAATTAATATTCAGAGAAAAATTAGCCAAAGTAAACTGTAGCATTACCATGATATAGCAAGAAGTTTATGTATTTAAAGGAGTTTTTTCAATGTGAATTTGGTGTTAAAGTGTGTTTCTGAATCATTGCTATAGTGAAAGTACAAAGCACTGGGGAGGAGTATATAAGCAAAAGGGGTTTTGCTGTCCTTGCAAATTTAAATTGCAAATGTATTTAGAATCACTCTTTTAAAAGAGTGCAATATGGTCAGGAAAATATGTAAGGAAAAATTTGATTAATCTCAGATCAGGATGTGACTCTAAGAAGATGTGTATAATGTCAATGTTGTGTATCATGTGTGATGTTTATCATGTGAGTGATGGATGATTGTGAGTCTAACAATCCACTGTATCCTATTTCACTTCCCCAAAGGCTATTGATAACATAAACACAATGGTGCTCCTTACTCCAGTCTCATGATGCCTTTCTAAGTGATAAAGATTTGTGTTCACCGAAGAGTTTGACTTTTCATTAACCAACTGCCATTAGGCTGAAGGTCCTTTCCATGTTTGTAAAGATTAGATGTTCCCCATGTGTTTGTTGCAAGCTATAACCTATTTTTTTGCTTCACTTTCACATTTCCTTTAGCTGCTGTTGGGAACTGAAAGAAAAAAAAATCTACTACAGATGACCCCCAAATGGCAGCTTTGAACACTGGCTGTCATTGAGCAAGTTATTCATGTGCTATCATTATAGCAAAGCAAGTAAGAAGAGTAAAAAGAGAATTCATAACACCCAACTTCCATTAAATAAGTCTTTAAACTTTCTATACATATGGCTAAAGCATATCTTAAACTGTGATGCCCCAACATGGCTCAGTATAGTACTTCATCCTGACCATGTGTGTTACAACAGGATGGGGATGGTCACCATCCCTCTGCATGCCTCGACAGAAACTCAGGTGTCTAAGCTGGAAACAATCTGTGGTACACCAAGGAATGGAAAGTGTATCCAGCACACATTTTAGAGAGAGCCACAGACAACCAGCTCCCTGAAGTCATTTCTAACAATAATTATGAAAAAAATACCAGAAAGCCAAGACTTTGGAAACCTGGAAAGTCTGAAGTTCCATCAGATAGTAATGTATGCCTATGGTGCTAGCATCAGAACAGATATTGCTGTAAATTGTACTAAATTATATCCAATGTTTTAAGAACTGATCTAAAAAAGTAGAGAGATTAGTATTTCCTTCTGAAACTTTTGTCAGTGATTTCTCACATTATATAGCAATCTCTTTCTCTCTCTCTCCCCCTAATCTAGCCAACCTTTTTCTTTTTAAAGAAATCACTAGTTGTACTTATCCTACTTGTCATCTAAAAGCACTAGTCAAATTACAACAGTCAAACTGTGTATCAAGACAATATTCCATTAAGTCACCAACAAAGAAATAGATAGAAAAGTAACGATGACCGGAATGGAGCCTACTATTTTTCAAAATAATTACAATGCTCTTGTTTTCAAGCAAAGAAGAGGCAGTCATCTAACATATATGGATTTCAGTATCATGTGGGAAATTGTTCTTCAAATTGAAATATGTATGGATTGCTGTGAAGTCTGTAAAGTTGGTCAACACAGTGATTTCACTTCATCTGCATTTTCTCCCAGGTTCATTCGAAAGGGATGTTACCAAGCCAAAGATAGACACAGCAGAATTCACTAAGGGTAAATTTATTTAATAAGACAGATCCTATTTAATATCTTCATTAATGACTTTTTGAGGGGAAAAAAAGGAGGATGGTAGTCATGAAATTTGCTGATTAAACAAAGATAACAGTCACCATTGAAACAGAAGAGGACAAGGAGTGATGGATGACCCTGGAATAATAAAAAAGCAGTACAAAATGTAAAAGACTAATGACAATAATTTTTGCCATTAGCCCATCAGCTGGATGCAGTGAAGAAAGAGCAGGGTAGTGATATATTGTCAAATCACAGTAGTATGAACCGTCAGACAATGTGTCTCCAACCTTTTCAGTCTACAGGCAGATGATGTCTAAGGCCTGATGTCCACGTTCCCTCCCGTCCCCCAGTTGGCAGTTCACAAGCCCTGCCAACTGCAAACCAACTGTGGGAGCCCAGTGGAAGTGCATGGAGGGACCACAGAGGTACTGCACTGTGCTGCATGGCACTCTTCGGAGGCAGAAAGTGATACAGGATGTGAATTCTCTCATCCAAGTTAAAACTGAAACTAGGGCTTCACTCCCCTGCAAGTGCTGCAACTATAAGGCTACTGCTCATAGAAGGTGAAGAGGACGAAGCATCTGAAAAGTCTTTTCTCAGGTAAGGACTATGACCTGCTGATAGCAACATGGCCTGGAGATGTGACCAGGACTGTCCATCCTATGTTTTGCGGCACTCCACCTTTCTCACTATCTTGGATGTTGCACAACATGAATGTACATAAGCAGACTCTGTGCTGACCAGTGCCTGAGGCAGTACACCCTCCCAGCATCTACTTCACTGGGACTATGAGACGGGCATCCAATTAATCATCAGGAATCATTGAGTCCAGGAAGAATTATCATCTGAAGCTCAATTCTATCAATGGCAGGCCTAAGGTGGCAGTACAGAGACTTATTTAGAGGTCTCTCTCTGCCATATGCTCCACAGTACCTGCAAAATCCAATTTATACCATTTTCCAGGATAACCTCCTCATTACCAGAGATAACAGAGATTGATGGTATTGTTCCAAGGATGTCAAACAGGTTTTGAACTTATTAAGAAGTTGAAAAGAATGAGGATGGCAGAATTTGAGACAATTGATCTTGGGATATTACATGTTTCTGCAGTATTGCATGGAGGCTTTCCTTACCAAATGTGGGAGAGTGTATTTATTCCTGGTATACAACATTGTCAGAAGACAAAATACATCCTTTAGTGTATTTGATGATTTTTATTTGACTGATGAACTGATAGCTGAGCGATAGTTTTTAATACCAAAATAATTTTAAAAATCTATAATTTCTAGTTTATCTGAAATGGGAAATATAGAGCTCATTTGTCATTTGCTAATCTAACTTTCTGTTGCTGTCACTGTCCAGAAATGGCATGTGGTCCAAAAAGGAACAGTGAGCATCCATTTAAGGTCTTTGCAAAGGAGATGCAAAAGGTGTAATTCAAAATGGTGTAAAACGACTGAGATTGCTTTTCAGGAGGAAACCTCTTGTTCAAGGCTTTGCTTTCTACCCTGTTTTGAGAAGGGATGGTATTCTTCAGCAGCTAAAGAGGTTCCTGGCCCTTCTGTCCAAAATGTGTCCTCAGAGGTGGCAGTCTTCAGAGACAAAGTTGCACAAAAAAATCAATGCTGTCTGAGAACATGTGGATGCCAGATTATCAAGGACACACCAACTACTGTTCATAAGGTTTCACATCTGTCACTGTGGTTTGGTAATAAAAAGAATGGGCCTCTATGACAGTCTGGCAGATCATTTCATATTGAACGAGGAGGGTAAAGAGAGCCCCCACCTAAATAACTGGTTGTGAGGCTCTCCTTTAAGACTGTAGGTTTCATAATCCATAACAATACTCTAGCCCATTTAACACTTACATTAACTAAAGCTCATGGAAACATTTTCCAACTTTTTGTTTGTCTGTTTGTTTGTTTGTTTGTTTTAATGTAGAGGGAAAAAAAAAGCAGGTTTGTCAAACCTGGAACATTTTGCAGAAATCTTTCATTCCAATAAAAGAGTTCTTGGCCTTGGGATAGACTTTCTGCCCTTGTGGCCCAGGACATCACCTCCTGAGTGGCCAGTGGGGACTCAAACACCACAGCTCCATGGAGTCCCACATCCAAGTCCTTGTACTATCAGACCATCGCTAACTGAACTTTTTGAACAACAAATACATAGTTATTAATTGAAAATTAAACAGCACTGACAAGAAAGATTTGGATGTTCCATCTGGAGAACCCAGAGATACTTCAGAGGCACGTTCCTCTGTGGAAATGTTGTTCTAATTATCTCATAGTGAGGTGGCATTACCCAAAACAATTTTTGAATGTACATTTTATTCCCTTCCAGCACCCGTGATAGAGCAGATGATTAGATTAGGCTAGATTTTAAACCAGGTAAATAGTAACCACCTTACTGATGAGGTGTCCGTCTTAGGTAGGGGGATTTTTACTCAGTTTTGAAATATACTATTTACTTTGACAGTCAGTCTCAGATGTCACTCAAAAGCCTAGACTGGGAGTGGCAGTAGAATTTTAATTTATTTTTGAGGTATGCCACAGCTACCCTTATCAGAGCAAATGAAAGTCAGAAACACTGCAACCACAAGAAAAACAAGAAACTGCAATACACTAATTAGTAATAGAGCAAGGAGGATTCAGAAGAATGCTATTTAATGCAAACTGTACGTGAGGATGATATTTCCCTTTGATTTAATTAATTAAAGAAGATCCTAGAAACTCAGTAACCATTATTTTCCTCCTAGGTAACTCCAGCAGAAATTGTAGTTGACTGTTCACAAGAGATCATAATTTCTCTCCTGATCAAGTGTAAGTCATACATCTGATTTGTCCTTGTTTTGGTTTAGAGACAGAGGTCTGTTTAATTCCTTTATGTTTTAGAAGGAGGAATAACTTCCACTGACACCATTTAGTCTGTTTTTAAACCATAATAGGGTTTCATTGAAACCATTTTGCCATCATAACCTTGCATTGTAATGGCTTCATAATGGCACTGTCAAAAAGGTCCTTATGGACTTGCTGTGAAATAGTTTTCCCATAATAACTTCATATCTCTGACTACATTGTAATGATTTCATCATGAGGTCATGGACTAGCAATGAATCCCTTTTGCCATTGAAATCTTAGAGTTCCTCATTATAGTCTCAGTCATTGTGGCATTGTTATGGGGGCTCCACTGGATAACAATGAAACCATTTCCTTGTGGTACATTAAGCTTAAATAATGTTATCACCCTAATGATACAGTCAGGGGTTACGAAAGAGTAAGCCATCCCCTTGCTCATTTCAGCGTTTCAGTTCAGCGTTTGATTCAGGGGGCCGAAGGTGTGCAGTCTGGCTACTGAACTACCATCCCTTCTCCCGTAATGAAAGAGAATGGGGGCTACGCACCCTGCAGGAACAGGGAATTTTAAAAGAAGAACCAAAAACGCAAAAGAGATTCTTTACTGCTTCTGGGCCCCAATTCAGCAAACACTTTAGTTCATTCCTCTTTAGCAACAAGTCTAAGTACATATTTAATTTTAAACATGAATTTAAATCTCCTTAACTCCAGTGAGAGCTAAACACACGGGCAGGTGCTTTCTTGGATTAAGACAAACTCGGGAACATTGTCTGCACCATGTTCTCACATGTCAGATGTCGTGACCTAGCTGTTGCTAAACAAATCCTGAAAAGTGATGTGGGTTCTGAACTCCCACCAGGTTCAGTGGGACTATGAAACCCTACAGATATGGATTTACAGGGAGCCCTCTGCAACAGCCTCAGCCCTCCCTGTAAATCCACAGCCCTCCAACCCCACAGGTCTCAATTTCTAGGGGAAATTGTACCTACTCTGTTTATTCAGCTTTTCTATGGCAGCATGAATACTCCTGATACAATGTATTTAATCAAGCTGACCTAATGAAGCGAGGAAAATTGGAACAATCTCATTGTCTTAGCATCTCCTCAGCTTCTCTAAAACTGATGACAGGGGAACCGGGCAATGAGAGCAAGCATGGGCACAGCCACTCTCGCCATTGCCTCCTCCAGTTTGATACAGACAATATTATTAATGGAAGTAGTAATGGTAGATAATCTCCAGCTGCTTTTTTTTTTTTCTTTTACTGTTGCAGCCATCTCAAATGTTACTTTTCTAGGGGTAAGGACGGCCATGAAAATATGTCCAGAATAACTTTGCAAATCTGTTGATGCCCTTACAACTGGCATCCACCAAGAAAGCGGTAGTCTGCAAAATACAGTGTGTTAGCTGCCAAACTGTAAAATAAAATAGATTCAGATCAACTTGAACAGAATATTTTTCAATTATCTACCTTAAAAAAAAAAAAGTAAATGTTGTTTCATCCAACACAAAATCTCCTTTCGAAATCAAAATCAAATACTTTCTTTTCAGACACCTGCTAAAAATTATAAAATTTCTTTGAGGGACAGCTTTAAAAAAACCTGTGTTCTCATCCTCCATGTATTTGCCCAATTGGTCAGCACCTGCTGAATGAGAAAAGCTTGGTTTGATCCCTTCCATCACCTCCAAAGAAAATGTTGTCTACTCGGTTTCACTAAATCCATTCAGTTTTTCCCAACTTCAATGTCAAATTTTTTCCTTTTTTCCTTCAAGCTCTTTCCCAACACATTTCTTAAAAATGATAAAGTGGATATCTTACCAAATACCCTCATTGTCCCTTCTGCAGGATGCAAAATTTCTTAAAAAAACATAAATTCTTTTATGAAGGACAGTAAATTTTACATCTCTTCCAGAATAAAAGAAGAATCAAGAAATTTTCTCCTGTGGTTTAATATGATCTACTGGCCCACTTATAAAAAAATTATTTTAAAGAAATTGTATGTAAATCCATAAAATAAACAAGGTCTCTTTTCATGAGCTCCAGTCAAATAATCTGAAAATATTCCCGTGAAGATTTTATTTAGAGAGCTGAGCACTTCCCTGAAAAAACACACACACTGATGCAGGCAAATGACTTTTAGTTTCAAAGGTGTATCAACACTGTTTTAATCTTTATATTGACTTTATAGCCAACAACCTTAGCTCTGCCCTAACATTCGATAATCATAGTCAATACTCATTATCACCATGTGAAAACAGTCTTCCTGGGCCAGTCATCTACTTAATATAAGCTCTTACCAAACCCTGTTACATTTGGTTGCATAGCTTTATATATTTATAGTTTAAATCTTTTCCACTATAATTTATAGTGCATGGCACAAATATCCAAGTCAGAATGGCTATTACAGAAAATGGTATCAGCAATCAAGTCCCTAAAAAATTGGATAAATTGTTTGAAGTCCAAAATCCTTCTGATCTAAGAGAAAACCACTTCCTTTTTTTAACTGTATGCAGTTTTACTGACTCAGCATGCTTTATCTTGGCCATTTTTATGATTTGATATATTTTTAAACAACAACAAAAAGAACGTAGACCCAGCTGAAAAAAGGCCTGGAAAACTAAGGGTCAAAATAATGGAAGATGCCCAAAACCTGGAAGAGGTAAAATGTATTAAAAAAGGAGAGTGGAAATTCTACAATACTTCCAAGTATACAGAGAATATAAAACACTGCTAGACAACAGCATCACCCAAAGTATATTACACAAATGATTTTATATCTAAAGCACCTTTACTGAGACTTAATATCAGCCTTTTTTACAGACTTCATGTCATTAGGCAAATTGGAGTAAAAAAAGAAAAAAATAAAGCCCTATAGGCTAGAGTATGGGAATAACTAGATAAAGAATAGTTAGATAAGCAAGACATGTTGAAATAAGCTGCATGTTTGCTGCAGGGTTAGGAAATTCCAGTGCCTTCCTTGGAGTGTCTGCAAGGAGTATTACTGCGTGTAATTTTGCTTGAATGTTTGCTATCTGTGAGCAAAGCAGGCAAGACTTACGAGCATCTCCAGGTTACTAATTTCTCAGCCAGCGGAAGCTGCCACCGGGAAGTGCCCTTTGATACCACCAAGCAATGTTCTGAAAAAGCATATTCCAGAAAGAGAAAATATTCAAGACTGTGTCAGTAGCTGACATTTTAGTCCTGGACAAATGATATACCAAAACTTTGCTTCAATTTGAACTAAGCTACCAGTGAGTCCAATATAAAGAATCCAACATAAACAGGCATATCAAATATGCTTTAGCAGCCTAGAAACACAAACTTCTTAGGTTTTCAGGGAGATCATATATCTTAAATCATGTAGCGCTTTTAAAAATTTAAATAGACTTACTAAAGGTTTATTTTGCAGGTTAGAAAGCATAGACCAAAGAAAGACCTGTTTTCTTAAATATAGAAACAAATATATTTTATGCCCTTCCAACTTTCTGCCCATGTACGTGTACTTTGACACACCGGGTTTGGTTCCAGACTGCAAAATCAAAAGAACTGAGTCTAAAATCATAACATAATGAATTAGAAGTGACTTTGCTGACATCAGAGACATATAACAGTAGCTCAGGGGAAAAAAATGACACTATTGCAGAGATCTTGAGCTCCATATTGCATACATGTGCAGCCACCCTAAATTCTGCACCTTTTACCAAGAAAAGTATCAGTGAGGAACAGACATTGAAAACCAATCCCTCCATGTCTCCCTTAAAGCTAAAACCAAGACGTGACTTGTCTTGACAAAATTCACATCTAAGCAGCTCCGGTTCTGGCAGGTTCCTCCATTCTATGATGTTCAACTGTTCCTTCTTTCTTCACCTCTCATTCCAGCACCCACTGGGATGAGATGTAGTGGACATAAGCAGAGGTTGCAAAGACAAAGCATGCTGCGTATGAGAGAGAAAAAATATATTCTTTCTTGTCTTTTCCACCACAGCCAACGCTTAGCCACACTTTTACAGACACTCAGCAACAACCTCTCCCGTGCTCCAAAAGATGGCTCAATGTGTCGGTGCCAGGTGACCAAACATGGTGCTATCTGTCTCACTCATCTGAGAAGAAGCAGTTTGAGGTATCCATACCTTTCCTCTATTTTAGGAAGCAAAAAGCTGGCAGGAAAAAAGAAGGGAGAAATTTCCCCAGGCCAAAAACCCAGATCAGATCCCTTACCTTTAATACATCTACCGCTCCGAATGCAAGTAGTTGCTAGTAAAACAGTGATCACGCAAAAAAACCACCCCATCATAATATCTTCAGAGTAACTATAAATATTAGAGAGAGAGATGCTAAATCTCCAGTGACATGGTGGCCTTTGCAAATTTCTGTGAAGTCATGATGCTTACCTCCTGGAAGGTAAGTGTTAATTACAGTATGTGGACAAAAGCTAATGACTTGTTTTGGAGTTAATGTCCCATTCGAAAAGGATTACTGTTGTTACCAACCACACCAAGCAATTAATGGCACCCATAATGCTTAAAAAATTAACAGTGGTAGCATAGTTGAGTGACTGTTTTGAAAAACTGGTCATTCCTTGGAGATTAATGAGCAATTTTCTGTCAGAGTGCAGGATGCACTCTGGTAGAAAACTGACAAAAGAGGCACCATCCTCAGGGGATTATTTTTAACAATCCATTTTGTTGTGCATATTTAAAAGGAATTTTGGTAGATATCACTGCCATTCCAGAAGTATATTCTCATTTATTTTTCCCTTTAAATATTATAAGCCAATATATGACAAGTTACACTGGACTGGATATCTAGAATCTAAAATGACTAATTACAGACGAATAACCAACAAGGTGTAAAACACTGCATAAAGATTTTTTTCCCAATTGCTTTCATTTAGGTTTGTTAGACAAATAAGTATCAGCAATGAAGGCAATTACGTTTCACTTAAATCAGTCACAATCGATTAATGTGAACTGTTTCACTATTTTTGTTTAAGTGTCTCTAAGCAGGTACTCTGTTTTAAAGTACAAATTTTCAGAAGAGACCTGTCTGATTAAAGAAATGTAATTAGGACTATAATTAATGTGATTCTTACTAAAAACTTGAAGCGTGGTTTTTAATAACATCTATATATTCTTTCTGTAAAGAACTGCCCCACTTTAAAACTTTTTTTTTAAAAAGCAAAACTTAGCCAAGATTCTAGTTTGTTTCCCCACTTACCAAGTTTGTCATTGACTTACGCATGCGCAGAGTAAGACTGATCAGGTGCACGGCATCCAATATAGACTTCGCACAAAGTATAGAATGGGCCGGTGGCTCCCAACCATCCCAGCGCACGGTGATACGAAAAAACTGGCTGTGTCCCACAGCTCGGGGGGTTACAGTTTGGGTCTAGGTCTGAGCCTCTTTTTTTTTTTTTTTTTTCCTTTTTTTTTCCTTTTTTGCTTGAGGGCTGCTTCCTAATTTGTCTCCCGGAGCTCACTGAATTCATTAGCTTCAGCTCTCCAGTCCAGCTCCTCTGTGGGCCTGGAACAGACGGGCTTATATAATCAGTTTACAGGTAGGAGGTAAAAAAGTTTCAGAGTGAACATATTGCAGATCGATTTCTGCTGCATAAAAGCCTTCGCAGACTAAGCTCCTCTTCCAGAGGCTGCAGAATTGTTACAGCTGCTCACGATGTTCACCTGAGCAGACCCCATCCTGCCATTGAGCCTAGGTCACAGGAGAAACAGTAATGAACTGGCTCCTGGAGGAAGAGGAGCAAGGGCAGAAAAGCCAAAATAAAGGAATCAGGAGCCACTGACTTCCTCGGATAAAAAGTCGGCAATGGTCTGAGAATGACCAGGCAGGTGAAAAAAGGAAAGCATAAGGGAACTAGGCAAGTTTTAAACAAGGATGTTCAGAGCCACTTTCGTAAATGACTTTCCAGGGAGCTTTCTGAAAACAAGTCATTTTTCCTTCTTTCATTCAGGATTCGCACACTGCAGTCCCTAAAAGCAGACCAGCGCAGGGTCCCTGACAGCGTGTTTCTGAGCAGTCTCCCCCCACCCCTCGCCTTGGCTGCCGTGGCTTTAGCTGCGAGGCTTGGCAGTGGTCCACAGCTTTGTCCCAGTGTTCTGGCGGCTGCTCTCCAGCATATGGTCTATTCATTTTTCCCCAGCTGTTATTCAGCCAGGGAGACCATGCTCTCTCCTAGCTACAAATCTTTGTTCAGAAATGGGGAATCAATTTTCTCCTTATTAAAGGGGCAGAGGGGAAGTGAGCAGGTATTCGCATCAACCTTAAGCATCTAAGCTGAGTGCTGATAGAGAAGCTTGCTTTCACTGGATAGTCAGTCAAGCCTTCAGAGGGCGATTCAGACTTTTTGGTGTGGAGCATTGTTTAGGAGCACGTGGCAACTAACCTCCTCCCTCCCCCCTCCTATTTTTCCAGCTCATTTATCCTTCACATTCTCCTTCCTCCAGATCCTTGGTTGTTCTGGAAGCTCTGATGACTCTTCGGGAGCTTAGATCCCTAATTCAGGGACTAAATTGCACAGTGCCTATGCCAAAATGAGTGCTCACGTGAACCTAAAGTAGAGGGACATTCTGCATCTTTCAGTAGTGGGCAAGGTCAAATGACCAGAAATAAAAGATTGATTTACCTATCCTTGAAATGTGGGGGTGTGATGTGACTAACCACTTAATGTAAAGCCATACAGCAACAGTGCAGGAAAATTATCAGACCTTACCTAAGAATTGCCTTAACTACTCTGCAAATAAGGACCGGCTAGTTAAAAAATGTAAGACCATTTGACAGGTGGAAAAGGTACATTGAGAGACTGTGACTGGCCCACGTCTCACAAAGTCAATGGAATAAAACTCCAAGGAAGAAAAGATTGAGGGTAAGTTGAAATAGAAGGAGAAAAAGTTGGCACAGCAGGGAAATCGGACCAGGTCTGGAGTAGGTGTGATTTTTACAAACTCCCACTAGAAAACTGGTTATCTACATGAAAGACAGATATTTCATGACTCTCTTACTCGGCAGCTTGCCACCATAAGAGCAAGACTAGTAGCTACTGGAGTTGTTAGAAACTTCCTTCAACAAAGAACCTTCTTGTTTGTTTTCAGTTTCCTTCTAAATAAAATAAAGCAAAACAAAATATTATCAAGGACCAATAGCCAAATTAAAAAGGGAAAATTTTGCACATAGGTGAATAGTGTCTTGAATTAAGGAAGAGAATAAAATCTCCTCCTTCTTTCAGCCATATAGCCAGAAAACAGAAGGATATGACGTATGACAAACATCAAGAGACATTTTCATTTAGTACAGTATCTGGGAATTTTGCATTGTCTGGTACAGTGCTGGAAGCATAACAGCATAAGTGTCTGCCCAAACAATACATTTATGAACACAAAAATGCAAGGGAAATGGATCACAAGCTTCACAATCAGTTCAGATGTAGCTGGAGCAAACTTCTACTTCCACTCTTCAATTTTTCACGTGTAGATCTGTCTTGGATTGTACATGGCAGAGGATGAAGAAGAGTCAAAGGGAAAGCCCCTAGCATTTCCCTGCAGCTCCATCTGAGGTGACCCAGAATATAATAGTACAATAGTTTTTCTAGCACTTATTATATTGATTACTATCTGGGAAATGTTCCCACTCTTGCTGCTGTTTCTTCCGTAACAGTCACAAAGATAGTGGCAGCTGTTTACTGCTCCGTGACTTTGACTCTGCTGCTTCGTTCTCCCATAGATTCATCTCCAGTAGGTCCTCAGTATCTTACCCAGCATAACTTCCAGGTCATTAGGTCATGTCAGGTCTGTTTCTTCTTCCTTCCTACTCTTGCTATGGGAATCACTAGTGTTGACCCCAGATCTTCATCCAAAAGGTGAAGTAGCCCCAAAGTTTGTGGATGAGGGTACATGGAACAGTAAGGAAAGATTGTGCAAAGTCTTGGTGGATGGTCAGTTGCCACGCTTGCTCATTGCCATGATTTTCAGAATTTATACCAACCCCTATTTCTTCCTCCCTGAAATAAATCGAAGTCCCTTTACCATCCACATACAATTGTGTGCTCTCACTAAATACAGGCTTTACGGAATCACGGAATCATGGAATCTTCAGAGTTGGAAGGGACCTCTAGAGATCATCTAGTCCAACTCCCCTGCTAGAGCAGGATTGCGTAAAGCACATTACTCAGGGCTGCATCCAGGTGGGTCTTGAAAATCTCTAGAGAAGGGGACTCCACAACCTCCCTGGGCAGCCTGTTCCAGTGCTTTAGCATGACACTAGGCTTTGCACTGAGAGTGCACAGAGATAAAACAAAAATACCAGGATAAGAGAGCAGGACAGGTCTATGTGAAGTTGCAGAGAACAAAGCAATGACTCCAGAGCTGATTGCATGCCCTGAAAGGACGCTTTGCTTTAGTTTTCATTACTACAAGACAGCAAGACCACAAGTGTCAGTGACCAGTAGAAAGTCAGTGGGGAGGAAAGAAATCTTCTTCTTGGAGTGCAGACTAATTTGTGCTGCAAGAACATCATCAGGGTCATGACTCAGCAGATAAGGGGTTGCTACTGAAAAGCATGCTGGCCTTTTTGGAGATGTTTTGAAGCCCTTGGCAGGATGCACAGTGACAAATTTTGCCCAGGTCCCTACATCTCTGAATGAAGAATCTTGGCCTCCTGTACAAGAATCAGTGGAGGGTCCAGAGGACAACTCAAAGCACTTCTTTATGAAATGCGGTGTGGGAGTAAATGGCAACAATTACCTTTAACCATGAAGTCTTTTTTCCCCTGTCCTCCCTTTCACTCTCTCCCCCACCACCATCCCTCCCCCCAGGCCATTTGTTGCCCATCACCTTCTAGATGTCCCACTTGGGAACTCAGGCTTCCAACTCAGCTTTCTAAATTACATGACACAGAAAAGATACTTCGAGATGTGCTTATGTGTGCCTAATGCACAGACCAATTTTTGTCTTTCCTCCAGAGGTGGGCGGAGTCATTCACATGCTCTACCTATGAGTATCATCATAACAGTGCTCTGGTCTGCAACCACCAGCCTCAAACATTATTTTTTTTATTTCATTTTTTATTTCTGGGCTGAGAGAGATTCTGCTGGTTGGATATGAGGCAGAGCATCTGAAACAAGGATTTAAATGGTAACCATACACAAACACATATGCATGTAGTTTCTGGTGCAGGAGGAAGGAAAAACGTCAGAAATTCTCAGACACAGAATTGGGGAAACAAAGTGAGTTTCACTCACATGCTCACTGTAAAGTAGATGGGCTAGAACCATCCTTAAAGCACAGTACAGACTTTATCCTATAGCTCTGTCCGAGCAAATATGTCAATATTCAATGGACAGGCAAGCAAGGATTTAAGGGGATGTGAATAGCAGGAGGGGGATTTGGGGTAAACCTCAGATAAGAATGTGGATTTCACCTACTATGAAGGCATATCTGTAGGAACCACTGAGATATCTTCCCCCTGTACATTTTTTTGGCTCTACTCCTTTTCAAACACAATTAAATCTAACTACTCAAAGTGGACCAAGACTGTGGAAGTCTCACTGAAATTAGTCAGCACTCTCTTGAGTAATTCCACTCCTCTCAATGAATCTGTCTGCAGGAGCAGGTGTTTGTTAGCAAGAGACGGGATTTCATAATCTGAACTCTACTTATTGAAAATCAATCTGCTGCCAGGATTATTAGAATCCCTGTGCTGAGGATACAGCACAACATTGGACCCTAGAAAATCTGTTTCAACGCAGAAACAACAAATATACAAGTTCACAGGAGAGATGTGAACCAAGACAGGGGTTCCTCTCACCTTTTTGAGACCAAACCATTGTCTCTTAGATAATGGCTCAAAACTTTCAAAGTTGTTTATCTACAATTTTGGGGCATATTTCCTAATTTCTCCCCTGTAAGCTAATCAATGAAATCTATTCTCACATTTCTCTAACCTTCTCCCTGTACTATCCAGATATCTCAATAGAAAATATACAGAAATCATCTGGAATTCAGCTCTATGTCCAGAGGAGTCCATCACTTCTGTGAATCCCGTAGTTCTACTGGAGTATTAAATGTCTGGGTAGGAGTAAACATTCAGCAACATTGCTCGCTTTCATTCTCTGCTTACAACTGGAGTTTGCTGTGGCCAGTCTATTTTCTAAGGTTCACTACTAGAGATATTCTGTATTAGGAATCTCTGACATATATCCGTGTTTTACAGTGCACCATAATAATAAGCTGCTAAATCAGTTCCCTCCACCAGTTCTACCACCCCAACCCAGTCCCTCGAGCTTTAACACTACTTATTGAAGGCCACCTTGCTCAGGCTCCTCTGGAGAGACTTCACTTAACAGATTGCTTCTCAGTTTAATCAGAATGAGTATAAATACGGACTATCTCAACCCAGCAGCCTAGCTGTTCCAAAAGTATTGAATTATCTTGTTGTTCACTGTGTCAGCAGACTGAGAGATAGCAGCCCTGAGAAAATGAGTCCATCTTGGTATAACTCTAGTTTCCATGAACTCTTGGTTCTTTGTATTTTGAATTAAATTAAAATACACTGATTGATACTGGCATACTGGAAAAAATCAATATTTGACCCAAATCCCTTCAACAGTAACATGTTCGAGTGTTACAGTGATTTCCTCTGGAGAGCACAGATTAGATTTCATATTCATTCAGTCCAGAAACTACAATATTAATGGAATATAAATGTTAAGAGTTGAACCCACAAATGACAGGTAGATCAGAAATAAAGGTCCTTCAGTCTGTGTCCTTGCTTTCTGTCAGATGTTAGGGTCTGAGAGTATGTAACCACAAACCAACAAGCACGGGGTTCAGTACAACTGAACAAGCACTAATTGGTTTATCAAGTTAACCAGGAGAAGATATAGGAGTACATCGTGTGCTAAGCATGCAAAACAAGTAAACTAGTATAGAAAGATCCCTCTCTAGTTGCCACATCATGACAAAAACACAAGAGGAAATAAACACATCACAAGAGAGGGAGACACGGGGAGCTCAGTGTGAAGAAGGGACAGAAAAAAATCCATCCTTCAATAGAGCTCTACAAAATTCCTCTGCCCCCTTTGCCTTGATGTTCGTGCTGTTTTGCTTTGTCTTTGTTAGCAGTTGTCTTCCTTTTCCTGGTGCCATTCTCACTTCTTTTCTCCCTCTCCTTTTTTCTCTCACTGTGGCTGTGCACACCCTAACCAATTCCACTCCCTGAGGCTTAGAGCCCGTGTTTTTCCTTTCTTTTCTGAGTATTCAAAAAAGAGGTTTGAGTTTGGGGCTGGGGGTTTTGAGTATTCAGCCCAAGTGGAAGGAATTCACATAGCATGTGACATATCTACAACCTACATCCTTTCAGTGCCTGGTTCAGTCTCTCTCTCTTTTAAGCCTAATAGATATTTATTTACACAGAACGTAACAGCTTTGATTGATAGAAGAAGGTGAGGGAAGGATAGTCTGCAATAGCAGCAGCCGCCTGATTAAGGCACTTGTTTTACCTGATGGGCATCACTAACTCAGAGACACAGAGACAAGTCAGTTCCATCACTTCTTTTCTCACTCACAAGCTGCAAGATTTTTGATTTTGATTTATATAAAAAAACAGCATTTCCATTTAAGAAACAAAAAATTAAAAAGGAATGACCAAATCTACTCTCACGTGGAACAGAAAGGTAAACTAACTGCTGCTTTTTACATTCTTGTCCATCACAGAAATGATTAGTATAGGTATTGCAACCCCAACATATTTTTTTTTTGCCCTAAAAATCCTCTGGGATTGGCTGGTGTGCTGGAGAATTAAGAACACCTGCCAATCATAAAGCATTAAAGCAGACTTCAAGCAATATTCTACCCCACTGTTTTTGATATCAGAATTACTTAGTTAAATTTAAGTGATTGCTTTACAAGTGGTTAGCAAACTTTTCTAATATAATTAACTAAAATAAGGTCCTCAAAAAATTTAAGTTCTTCAAATCAGAGGGAGGCACAGACATCTTGTGAACTCCTACCCAGGCTGCCTTATTCAGGATTGGCACAGAATCTAAACACTGTATTTGTATGATTGCATATCAATAGTAACATATTTGCTACTATATATAGTATACATTACTATATATATAGTATGGTAATATATAAGTATGCATATTTATAACCTATATGTCTTCTAAAACATTACATTTACCCAGGTACCTATGCCCTGCTCAAGAACTGTCTTATCTGTGATACCATGCAACAAATTCTCATTAGTTTGAGTCCTTTATAAACCGCATCACTGAACACTCCATTCTTTCATAGTGTGTTTGTCACACAAGAACTATTATTCACTTGCCTTTCTTTGGGATTCAAAGCCTGGCTACACGTGATCTCTTAAGTGAGCTTGGCCAAGTCAGCTCAGCTCTCTGTGCCAATGTAAAAAGAGGAGAATGACGCTTACCTTCCTATGCAAACCACTCCATCCAACCCAGTAAAGCAGTCTACAACAACAGAAAATTGAAAGCCATTAACATTGAAAAATAAATAAGCAAATTCCACTTAAATATTTATTTCTTTTCATGAGAGCTATTCCTCATCATTTCAGATTTCGGACCATATTGTAAGTGCAACCTTCGAAGCAACTCTCAGATGGTTTTCAAAAAAAACCCTGAAGGTTTCTCTTCCCTACTGCTGGGGGGATCCTGGGTTCTAACTGCTTCTTCACGTTGCTCTGTCACCCTGTCAATTGCAGCTCATAATTATAGAAAGCCTAGTGCATTGACATATAAGTACTACTGGCAAATAAATCCCACAACTAGTGTAAGTGCATTGGTAGATCAAGGCCAAAGCAGAAGCACCCTGTAGGATCACATTCTCTAGGCTTTAATAATGCAGGAATCCTGGAAGCCCAGGATGCAATTGATAACAGGAATGTCTTTGCCGACCTTCCAAAAGGCACTTCTGCACTTGCCCAGAGGCTTAGATATAACCCACCTGCAAATAGAAAGCAAATGGAAAGTTCAGCTAATGTATATATAAAAGGTGAGGCGACTGTTTCTTCTGGCTTTTTTGGTTTATATTTTCCCTACACAAAACAGTAAATGCTTTTGCGCAAAAGACTTTAAAAATAAAAAAAAAAAAAAAAAAGTTATTTGCTTCGGCTGTTATAAAGAAGCATGATTTGGGTAGGAGAAATTCCCACCACAGTCTCAGAAGGGCATTCAAACATTGTTTGGATGGGTGCAAGGTTAGACCTGTGCAGGCACGCGTACACGTTCACTGAAACAGGAATTTAGCCAGGGTGAGAGCTCAGTCCTGAGAGTGAACCTCAAATCCAAAGGGAAATTGAACTGAACAGAACTGAAACTTGCAGGTAGCTGTACAGGGTTGGGTTGTGGTTTTTTTGCCTTAACTTAGATGTATGGATTTTTACATTTAGTTTGGTTTTTTGTTTTTTGTGGTTTTTTTCATGAGATATATCCAAACTAGTTGAGGGTCACTGCCTTATAATGCCAATGACCACTTGGAACATTACACACTTCTATTCGATCAGGGAATGGTCCCTTCTGCTCTGGGCTCCTGCTCCTGTCAGTAACAGATGCATCGCAGAATGGGGACAATCCCAAACTATTACTTTATAGAATAAAATCTCATGTGAGTTTATGCCTTTCACAGCCTGTTCCTTAACAAAATTCACACCCACTATATTCAAGTCTTGCTGATTATTTAGGTTTTAGTGGGTTTTTTTCTTTTTTTTTTTTTAATGTGGAAGCAAATAGCAATAAAACTCCATCTCCGGTTCTTTTGAGCCTGAAACTCCCCTCTGAGAAGTGCATTACCCAGCTTCCCTATTTTTCCAAAAGACTTCGTTCTTTAGGTCACTGCTGCTTCTGATGCATGACAAGTAATGAGTCACCAGGAACCTACCATTAGTATATCCAGGTGAGAAATGACATCCTGTGTCCCTTGGCAACTTCACGATTTCAAGACACATTCCACATTTTAGGGATGAAATTAAGATCCATATTTTTATCTTATTTTTCCATAGTTAATAGGCCAGTGATTTTAGAGGACCACAAACTGAAAAAGGAGGGACCCCAATAGCTTGTGTCTTCAAGGAGACCTGGAACACCTGCTGTGAGTGTAGCTCAGCATTCACACGTGCTGCTATTTTGAACGAAAGAGAGCACAAAAAACCTTCCTGCGTGTTTGAAACCTTATGGTATCAGTAAAGCGTAAAAATCTCTGCAGTTTTGATACAATGATACTGCAAGTACCACTTGTGTTATTTTTGTGCAACGTCTGTCTTTCGATATTCCTGTAGTGCCGTTGTACTTGCAGCGACAGACAATATAACTGCCTCTTTAGGAGTTTCTCAGCAAAATCACACACTAATAGCACCAGTCTGGCTCAAAAGTACAAGGTCACTCAGATCCTTTGCAAATATATTTTTCGCCAAGGGCAACCACTACTAGAAGCAACCCCCTAGGTTGTTAAAACAGCAGTTCATCCCTTATGCTATGTTAGAGGCACAGACATTTAGGGGAGAGAAAAAAAAAAGACATCCTTATTACATTTACTTGCATGAAAAATGCATGTCTTTCCTTTGTGCTTCTAACAGAAATGTTTTAATTCCATTAAAGGAATTGCATTTAATATCTGCATATTTATCAGCTGCTACCAGTTCTCTTAGCATTAAAGGCAGAAGATGCAATATGTTTTTATATCCATACCAAATAACAGCAGAGATCTGAAACACCTGATATGACTGGAGATCAGCATTAACATCTCAAAAGGAGTTAAACTATGCATGGATCACTTTGAAAACCCTGAATGAACACTTGCCAAAATGGACAAGGCGCAGTATTTTCACTGAAAGGGTTTTTTACAAAAAAAGGTTAAATTTTATAACCTACATAATTAGGCTAAACAAAGGAAAAGACAAGATATTGGAATTCTTTTCAGTTTGTGGAATTTTTTGTTTATGAATTTGTATTGAAAGTACTTAAATGTAACAATCCAGGTCAGATCTTTTTAGTCTACCATATTTCATCTCATGAAAATATGAGCACAAAAAATAAAGGTATTTTCAAGGCTGATATCTGATATTTCAGGCAGAGATGGAGTGGGATGATACCCAGGCTTTTAATTTAATGTTGGGGACAGAGTGGCTAGAGAAAAACAAGGGCAGCCTGAAATAACCAACTTAGAAGAGTTACAAGCATTGTCCTACTATTAACAACTATCTATGAAGCCCACTGAAGATCATGTCCTCCAGCCCCGGTCACGCGGCCAGAGTCTGTTACTTCCATCTGCATGCTGTTTCTCTTGCTGTGACACTGCTCGTATCACCTGATTTGGATAAAACCAAGACCAGGCTGAATGGGGCTTTGAGCAACCTGGTCTAGTGGGAGGTGTCCCTCCCCATGGCAGGGGGCTTGGAACCAGATGATCTTGAAGGTCCCTTCCAACCCGAACCATTCCATGATTCTATGAAACAATTCCACACCAACTATGCTTTTTTACAGACATCTTTTAAAACCACGATACTACATTGTTATATTACGAAGAATTATAAAGAATTTCATACAAAGAAAAATTTAACACTTTTTTCCCACCAATGGCACCTCCGCTTCATTCAGTGCCAGCCCTCTACCAGTTCAGAAGGCTGTGGGGTGAATCAGATTCCCGCTCACATCATCATCTGTGTAATGAGTGTGACAAGGGAGTGCAAAGAAAGAAACATAATTCTTCATGCGTTACCCTGAAGAGTTAAGTTTTACCCTCGCTTCTTCTATGGTGTTGCTGTGTTACACTGTCAGTGTACAATTACAGAGGTCCCTTAAATCAGACTTCGAGGTGATTGCGTGCTCCTCATTTTACGGCCCCACATGGACCATGGAATCTGTTTTATAGATAAGGGAGGTACTCGGGGTTACTCCTCATAGTCCCTGGGATCTTTGCTACCAGCTCACACAAATTATGAAAACAAATTATGAAACTGTATTATGAAAACAAATTCTGAAACTGTATTATGAATACAAATTATGAAAAAAAACACCAGCTCTTACCATGTTTTAAGCATGTTTAGGGATCTTGACAATAACCTTTCTTCACTTTAGTTCTTCCATCTGTAAAATAGGGATAATGACATCCTCTAACACAGGAACACACTGAAGTTAAATTAATAAACAGCTAAGAAGCACTAGGACACTAGGCAAGAGTGCCACAGAAAGTGTTTCTACACTGACAAGGTTGGTATTTCTACATTGGAGATTAGGGTGGAATCTTGCAAAAGAAACAAAAGGGAGGGCCACGTCTCAAACAAAGAAAACTACAGTAAATATCAAATAACTATTCATTTTATCACCATTCAGGGTGTTAAATTACACAGGGGCTGTGACAAAAAATTATATGAGATCTTGTAATTAAGGACACTTTTGCATTACATACTTTAAAAGGGGTCATATTAAGATTCCAAAGTCTTCTAGAATTTTCCAACATTTATGTTCTTGATTTTGCATCCTTAAAGTCCTCCAAATGAAATCTTTCATAATGCTATAAGATTGTTTTATTCCAGCTTTATAATTTATTTCAGAGTCCAACACATTCAACTTTCTTCCACTGATGGGTATTTCAGCTCTTCACAGGAAGTCTCTATGCTCTTATATCTGAAAATTAGTTGAGAGTGCTTTGATATTCATTGTCCTGTGCTCACCAGGTTTTGTCATGGAACTGAAACAGCTTTGAATCAATAGGTATAAATATATTCCACCATAAAATGAATAATTCCAGCCTTGAGGAAAATTGATACATTGGGCTTTTCTACTCCATTAAATAGGTAAAATATACTAATGCCAATAGAAGTACAATAACGTAATTTAGTGGAAAATGAAACTCTAGAGCCTTGATCCTCAAAAGCACTTTAGTTCCTACTTCTGATTGAAATATTTTTGCAGGGATTTTGCACCTGAATAACTTAAAAGATTTGTGCCTTTAAATTTTTGGTTTTATTTTGCCTTTTTTTTTTTTTTGGAATGAGTAACTCAGACCGTTATGCAGTAAGACCACATTTTAGAGGGAACATACTATTTTCCATACGCCATGAGATCAACACGTGGCAAAATATCTTTTTGTATTGGTAACCAATTTCCTTCTTGTTTACTATGACCTTTCTGGAAATCCAGAGGGGAGAGGAAAAAAAATGGAAGGTCCAGTAAAATGACCACCTAGAACACACAACAGTCTGGCAAATAAATGCAAAATACCTTAAGAAGACAGAGCGAATGAATCCTCTCCCATCTGTGGCAATCAAGTTATTTCCTGAATGTACTGGTTTGAGGTAAAACAGAACCAATTTTCTTTTCAGTAATTTTACTTTTCACTAAAATATCTTCTAACTAACCGCGCTCTCTGAAATTAGTGTCAGTTTCCAGCAGAGATAAGGTCTGATGTTTATAGTGAATACCAAGGAATGGTATGCAGAGAGAATCTTGCTTATACTTACTGCTCTAACAACCAAGGTCAGTTCACTTTGTTATTTGCCCCATTGGAGGGTCGGACAGGACAGGTGACCCAAAACTGACCAACAGGGTGTTCCATCCCATCTGCATCATGCTCAGCATAAAAGGTGAGGGATCAAAGAGTCAGCTCTTTCTTCAATGGCTGGTGTCTCAGGAGCACTCTGTCTGTTCGTCTGCCTTTGATCCCGATATCTGTGCAGTCCTGAATCCAGACCTGGAATCCATCTCCCATCGGTTGCTGAGTCCAGTCTGGGACTTTCCTAGTGCCTGCTGGTGATATGATTGTCACCCTGGGAACTCAATACTGGTTTTGTATATATTGTATATATTTCATTATTTTCTTATTAATATGTCTATATTTTCTTTTTATTATTAATATTTCATTAGTTTAGTTTCTTTTCAACTCATAAGTCTCTCTCTCTCTCTTATTCTCTCTCTCTCTTCTCTGAAGGAAGAGAGGTTAAAGAGAGCACCTGTCATTTGTTTAGTGGCTAGTCCAGCCCAAACCCCGACACTGAAGAACGGTATTTCATAGATTCCCAAGAAATAAAACTAGGATCTCTTGTAAAATTATCTATCCCTGTTACTTCTACTGGTTCTTTTCCTGGCTAGCCGTTTCAACAAAATGGGTGCAATACATCCATAAATATTTTAAAATTCAGGTTTTGTTCTTCATCTTTTTTTATCTGTCAATATTTGCTTATTTTAACCATGGCTCACATCAACAGTCGTGTGTCTTGCAATCTTCTATTCCCAGCATTCCAAGAGATAAAACTATTTCCATTTTATAGACTGGGCAACAAAATACATTGAGAAGACTAGAGAGGCAATGGAGTTAGGTGCCCTACCACTCATGGAAAGTCATAGACCTGTCCTGGTTTCAGATGGGGTACTTTTCTTTCTACTAGCTGCTGTGTTTTGGATTCAGTATGAAAATAATGTTGATGATAATGCATAATGGTTTAGTTGTTGCTAAGTGATTTTCACATTCATCAAGGACTTTCTCAGCTTCCCATAGAAGCTGAGAGGGAGCATAGACAGGACAAGCTGGCCAAAGGAATTTTCCATGCCACAGATGTCATGCTCAGTATATAAATGGGGGTTGGCCAGGGGGAAGGAACTGGTGATTGCTGTTTGGGATGGGTGACTAATGTGGTGAGAGTGACTTGTGTTGTGTCACTTTACTGTTATTTTTCCTTTTCCATTATTGTTCTATTAAATTGTCTTTATCTCAACCCACGAGTTTTTTTTCTCTTTCCCCTCCTTTTCTCCTTCTTCTCCCTGCCCTATAGCGGGGGAAGGAAGTGAGCAAGCAGCTGCATGATCCTAGTTGCTGGCTGGGGTTAAACCACAACAAGACCAAAGTTTGGCATTAGGCTCCTAAACAATGAATGGAAAGAGCCTGAGATCCCACACTGGGATTTGTTGGGTGCATGTCCCAGTCACTTCAAGCTAGCTGATGCTGCAGAGGTGTACCAAGGTCCACCACTCCAGGAATGAAGGAATGCTATCTTTTCTCTCTCTGACAGCATATAATGGTCCCTTCACCTTCTCCTGGAGTAAATTCATTCTTTTCTCCAAAATACAGGTGGAAGACAGTTGCACTGCAGCTTCTGCCTCTCTTTATCCAGTGCCAGTAGTTAAAGCGCTCAGCTAGCCTGTTGGAACTTTCAGTTCCTTTCTCTAATTGTGAGGAACTTGCAACTCCCAGGTGAATTGTTCTCCTACGGGGTTGCATAATGTCATGATGATGGACTTGATGGTCTCAAAGGTCCTTTCCAACCATGAAGATTCTATGATGTATGATGTTTGTAGCACTGTCTGTCGAAGCTGCATCATTTTGATTGGCAAAATATAAAGGAAACAGTAAGCATGAGCGTGGCTGGTTAAGTGCACTCATAGGAGGAAAAGCTATGAACCAGTTTTTGCTCTTCTGAATACTTAATAAAAGAGACTTAAACATTCATTGAATTCAGATAATATTTGCTTAAGCCATTAGTCAACATTTTCCTCATTAAGGATGGCAGAATTTGACCCATTCTACAATCAATCCAGTGGCACCATGTAAATAACATAGTTTTTTAAATCACATCTTTCACACAGAAGGATTCCTTAGGCAAATGGAATGAAATTTACAGATGCAGCACACATAATATTTAGATGTAATATTAGCTCCATCAAGAAGAAAAAATCCTGAAAGTTAACAAAAATTGATTGATGCTCCCTGACTGGAAGTGTCTGTAATTTTTTGCATGATAGCAATATGGAATGTGTTAACTCCGTGAACACCACTGTCTCCTTTACAACTGCTGTTGCTATTCTAACCACATTATCAACCTCACACATGTTTACCTCAGGGATATTTAGCCAGCCGTAATTGACTTTTGCACAAAAACAAAGCTGCAGGCAAGGTTTAATCCTTTTGGGCTTGCCTTCTCACTAAAATAAATAAGTATCTAAGAGAATTGTAACTAGATCAAATATAAAATCAGAGGATGGGGTGAACCTGTTCAGTCTTTTTCAATTTCATATTTCTTAAAATTTTAATAATTAGAATGGCTAGAAGCAAACAACCCCTTTGTGTGTAAAATGTCACAAATAAACAGAGAATTCAGCATTTCCACTTCCAATAACAGCATTTCTCTAATTGTTATTTAACCGTGTCAGATTCCTTCATGGAAGTAGAGTTTGAAAAAGCCTCATTGTCGTACTGATATCACACTAAACTTCAGCCGAGAAGGTTAATGCCAGGTAGGGCTGATTGCACATAAAATCTAGGTGAGATTAATCTTGCTTAATATGGTAGGTGGTGTCATGGTTTAACACCAGCCGGCAACTAGGCCCAATGCAGCCCCTCACTCACTCCCCCCCGGTGGGATGGGGGAGAGAATCAGAAGAGTAAAAGTGAAAAAAATCATGGGTTGAGATAGACAGTTTAATACGTAAAGCAAAAGCATGCATGCAAGCAAAGCAAAACAAGAAATTCACTCACTATTTCCCATTGCAGGCAGGTGTTCAGCCATCCCCAGGAAAGCAGGGGTCCACCACGTATAATGGTTACTTGGGAAGACAAACTCCATGACTCCAAATGTCCCCCACTTCCTTCTTCCCCCAGCTTTGCATTGCTGAGCACAATGTCATAAGACATTTTCACAATTGCATATCCCTTTGGTCAGTTGGGGTCAGCTGTTCTGGCTGTGTCCCCTCCCAACCTCTTGTGCCCTCCCAGCCTACTCAGTGGTGGGGCGGTGTGAGGAGCAGAAAAGGCCTTGACCCTGTCTAAGTGCTGCTCAGCAAGAATGAAAACATCCCTGTATTATCAACACTGTTTTCAGCACAAATCCAAAACATAGTCCATACGAGATACTATGAAGAAAATTAACTCTATTCCAGCCAAAACCAGCACAGGTGGTTAAGACCTGTTCAACAGATCCTTTAACCTGATGCTACCAGTTAAAGAAAGCAGTCCTGCACTACTATTATTCCCATCTCCTTATTCCCAGTCCTGCACAGATTTGTCACTTGTGCTAATACCAATGTTTGTACAACGGCATAATAAATTGTTTCAGGGAGCCAATGTGGTTGAAAATTAGCCATCTTTCCCCCAGGTTAGTTTTAACTCAGATCCACTCATCAAACAGTGCATCTCTCAACTTGTGATGAATGCATGAAGAGCTGGGGCGGGAAGACTCCAGGACTGCTTTTTCTGACAGCAGAGCCAACTTAAACTGATAAACCATCTTTGCCCTCAGATAGGTGGAATGGGGCATATTCTGGAGTTACATCTCATTTCTTCACTGACAACAAAGGAAGCCCAAAAAACCACCCTAAGTTTAAATTTCTACTTGCAGATGGTTGAAGTGAGAGGGATCTTATCCATAACCACAGCAGTCCATGCTAGGATAAAAGTTTAAATCAAAGTATTACACTAAGAGTTAACACCTTTGTCAGGACAATTATCTCTTGTGCAAGTAAATGCAATGAATGCGAGGCTGTGCTCTCCAATAGATAAGAAGGTAGGAGACGTGTGATAAAATCATTGAAAAATGAACAGCAAACTTCTCATTGACATAAAGCACAGAAGAATTTCATCTTAGTGCTGTATGTTTGATCCTGCTTTATCCATTGCTTGTTTCTTAACAAATCAATTAATATTTCTTTTCTTTCTCTATCCGTAAAGTGGTCATTAATAGGATTGTATTTGTAAAATGCTTTCTAATAGTATGTATGAAAGAACTATTTAAGTGTTAAGTATATTATTATCTACTGACATCCCATCTTCTGTGCTAGGAGAGCAATTACAGAAAATGTTCTACATATTTATATGCAGATAAATCTAGATTTAAGTGAAAAGATTGGAGGGGAAAAAACATGAGTCCTTTCCTTCTTTCACTCTTTGATATATGAAACTTTGTATAAAAGCTTTTGTAAACTGTTCTCTGACCTATGTTGAGAATTCTATTCCCTGCAGGAAAAAGCAAAAAGAAACACTGAACTGAGGCCATAAACTTACTCAAGTATATGGGTAACTTTCATCGCTACAATCAAGCACTAACGGTAACTGTGGTCCAACCGAATACATATGTGGAAATAAACAGCAAGTTAACCAAAGAATGATGTTCTACACTTAAAGGGAAAGGAAGAAGATTTATTTTCTAAATACAGTAATTTCAGGTGTTCCTAGCAGATATAATATTTTTAAGCAAATGTGTGTGTGGCGGGGGGAATGTTGCAATGAGTCATGACATTACTGTTTTAATCAGAAAGTAACAATCATGGTATGGAAGCCTATGAAGAGTTCATAGATACTGTGGGATTTTCCTATATTGTTTTTACCCATTTATCCCCCAAAATCTATGAAGGTGTCAATGAGCAAAAGATCTTTGAATTGGATGCCTTAAAGTATTACTGTTGCTTTGCAGAATGAAGAACAATTTTGCTTTACCGTCACTTTATTGTGACTTTATAGTGCTTTATTGCACTCACAGACAGTGTTAGAGCAACTGAGTAGTATTGGGAGAAGGAGAAAAATGCCAGTCCAACAGAAAGTCCATGAAAAATTTTGTCTCCCTTCAAGGAATTCAAATACTCATCAAAACATGACAGGAAAGAGTCACAAACAGTTGAATAGTCAAGGCTGGAGATAGCTGAAACTAAGATGGAAGCTCTAAGAAGGGCAATAACAACTGAACTGTGGTTCAGAAATAGAAATCTTTTGTAAAGGATGGAGTGCTGTATGAGAAATCAAGAAGTCAAGCTGTAGAAAAAGAGGTCAAAAAACAGTATCCTGTGAGTACAGAAATCCATTAAGAATGTCAGCTCCAATAAACTATAGACCTTCAATATGTAGTTAGATCTGCAAGCTCAAAAAATACAAAGCTCAGTCTCATATGCACGTTAGAAGAAAATCCATGTTTCTTTGGCTGATTGTACCCTGTAGAGATGAGAATCTCAAATAACCATATTTGATGAATGACAATAAGACAGTGTTCTTGTGAAATGTATACACATACACACACCCCTTAATTTCTTTCATTGAAGTAGTTACAGGATCATAGAATCGTTCAGGTTGGAAGGGACTGCTGGAGGTCATGTGGTCCACCACCCTGCTCATGAAGGGCGACCTAGAGCTGGTTGCCCAGGACCACGTCTAGATGGCTTTTGAGTATCTCCAAAGATGGAACATACCAGAACTACAGACCTTGTTCCTTCTCTACAGATACATTTGATTGTCATTCAATAGAAGGGTGAGGCAAACTTTTGAAATTTCCTCACAATCTTCTTATATCCCTCAGAAAAACCTAGAGTATATTAAACCACTATGTCAAATAGTGTTGGGAAAGGTGAGTAAGATTTCAGGTTCTTTCTCTCATTAAGGGTGCAGCAGAACGCCCTGCAGACTATCAATCTGGCAAATGACTGCTGTAGGACGTATGTAAGGAATTCGAATATATCTCAGTCCAAACCCTCGTACAAAAATTAAACTGGATATATTGAAACTAGAGGGATTGAAAACACAAGAAGTTGAGCCTGCATTGAACCAAATGCTTCATAGAAAATATGAAGAGTTGATACTACTAAAGATACTACTACATTACAGATAAAGACAGATTAATATTCATCACCAACATTCAATGGAAATAATTCTTGCTCAGATTCTCCTACTTTGGAGTATTATATCTCATCAACAGTCTAAAATCATTAAGAGGTGGCCACCTTTTTTATTATAGCGTTTCTATAGCAGGCCCAGGCTACTCCCAAAGCTGAAATTTGTTTTCTTGTATATGAAAAGATAACAATCTTTTCACTGTATTCATACATGAAGGTGTATTACGTTTTAAGGATATTAAATCAAGTCACACATTGGTTGTACAAGTTGTCATTCACTGGACTGCTGTTATTTAGGAATTAAAAGGACGAAGCAGCAATTTAGCTAAGTAACATGTAAGATGTTCCTGGTTTGTGAACAATACTGCAGGTTAGTAGGTTAGCAAACTAGGGCCATTTTCAACTTAAATTTCTAAAGAACATCAGAAATGTGTGCTGGTTGTAGCACGAAGTCGTAAGTAGTGTGGAGTACATATTATACTCAGCATTCTCCAGCAGAGTAAGTCAGGACACAAGAGCATCTAGAACATTCTCTGAAGCAATCCACAAGGCTTCTCCAATACTCTTTGCTACAGTCAGTCTGCTGCCATGCCTATCAGTTTATTAAGAACACTGAAACTGAGGACAGCATGGCATTGTCAGTACTTCATTTGTTATGGAAATACACTTTTTAATGAGAAAATATATGAGAAAGTTACACATTCTTCCCTCTCCAAACCTTTCCACGTGAGTTATTACATTTATATCTTGACCTCACTGACCCTGTTTTCCATGTAGGTTGTAAAACGTCTAGTCCGTTGGGAACTATTCTATGTATGAATAAATAATCAATTGTCTGTATGCTATAATATATGTCTGTTAATGGCACCACAAGTCTATTGATCTCAACCATCTACTTATCAATATGGTTTTCTGTGTCAACATGTGTGTAAAAAATTGCAGTGGACAATGACCGGCCAACCACTTAAGACAGAGCGAGGAGAAACTTGTAATGAAAGACTGTCCTGGAATTTGCATAACTGCAAGCTTCACAAACTGGTAAGTCTCCTGTCTCTGCTTCCCTTTTAAATTTCTGCCACAAAGCATGACCAAGAGGTTGTGCATCTGGACACCAGTTTTCCCATATGCTAGCCAGAGTTCATCTACTTGTTTGTGGGCCGGCTGCTGGCCTTCCCTTCCCTATATCCTTTATTCCACTTCCAGCTGCCCTGAACAGTGATCAATACGTTACCAGTCTCTGCTGCAATCAATTTCCTAGCTCATTTTTGCTCCTACCAAAAAAAGAGATCTTTTTCTTATTCTTTTTAAATTTTTTATTACCCAGATCAATACAATCAGAGTTCTGTGTCTGTCTAGCCTCCACTCACCAGAGCCAGCCAGTGTGGGGACCTGCTGGTCTCTTAGTAATGTTCATGTCAAGAGGGTGATTTTTTCCCCACGCTAAGTTCATCTTAATTACTTCCTCTGAGATGCTAGGAGTGGCCTCGCTTCCCTTTGCTACGACTCGCTGTCTCTGTCCTGCCATAGCTGCTTTATAAAACAACGCCTTCCAATTTTAGGCCCATTTTTTTCCCCACAAGTAGCGAATGGTCTGTTAATCTTTAGGAATGATCCTCCCAAGAAGGCTGTAAGTTCTATTTTAAGGAAGATTTCAGTCTGGGTGGATGATTTTTATGACCGCAGTTAGTACTATTTCTAATCTCCCTTTGTTATCTAAGGTTTGGGAGAAGGTCACAGCAGTTTAAATTCTGGACCACCTTGTCAGAAATCATCTGCCTGAAGAGTTTTAAACTGCCCATCCTGTTACAGAGATGACTCTGCGTTACTCTGGGTGTGTTCTGGATTTACAGAAGCCCTCATATCTATAGCAGGACTTTCTGTTGATGCTCCACACACTCATCAGACTCGATATACTTCTCTCCTCTCTGTGCATTTGGAAAAGCTGTTTTTCATAATTCCAGTAAAAGCTTCTGCCTAATAGATGACAACAACTGAGAAATATACTTCTAGGCATTTAACCTGATATGTACATTTTTTTTTTATTAGAGAAAATGCATAATTATAAAACTAACTGAAAAGAATCCATGGTGTTACTACTCAAAATATTCTGGAACAAAATCTCTTCCTCTCTTCCAAAGAATCCTATTATAAAGCTTGCAACAACAACAACAAAAGTTTGTCCTTTATTTACAAGCATTTAGGGGGGGAAAAAAGAGAGAGCACCCTAGAACATTTAAGTGGGAAGAAAAAAGTGCTTTCATTGTTGTCCCAACAAGCAGTAAACAAATTGTCACACATGAAATGAGTTTCAGTTGTGCTAAAGCGCTGTCAAGATTACTTCCAGTAACATGAAAGCCAAATTCTGGAATTAGAGTTCAAATTGAATCAGGAATGGAGTATCATTTTCCCTGAAAAAAATGTACATTTTCAGTCCACAGTAAGGAAGGGAGGAAGTAAAGTTAAAATATCTACAAATTAAAAGAAACCTCTTTGAAATAATGATTCTGGATTTGTATTAACACCGCAGTTTCTTAAAAGTTGGGTCCGACTTTTCCCTGCATCAGCTAATTCAATGAATTATAACTCCCTTCTTATATAGTACCTTTAAAAGAGATCCAGTTAATCTAACAAATTTATAAATATACTATTTTTTAAAAATTTGGTCTTATTATGCCAATAACATACCAAATATATTCTATAAATTTTTGCCTGCTGCATTCCCAGATTACATATAAGGCTATAAAAAATAAATAGCATATTTAATGCTCAGGTTTTCTTATTTAAACTTGATGAGATTTGAATTATGCTTTAAGGGAACTCATTGGAAACCCTATAACTTTCCTTTTAAAAAATCAGTTCAATTCAATGTCTAATAAAAAGCAGAGCACTATTTCAAATTTAGGAGGTTAAATCTACTGGACATCTGAATCTAATCCAGTATTTACATGATTAAAATGGATACTCGGGCAGAAACAAGTAATGATTTATGTACATAACTTTAGGAACCAAAGTTTGAAAAATTACCTAAAAAAAAAAAAAACCTATGTAAAAAGATGGAAAAAACCCTCCAATCAGCATGCATAAACCTTGGCTACCTCTGATAGATGACTGTGGTAAAATAAAGGCACTAGGTCAGGAGGATATTTTTGCCCTGAGGTGTCCGCTACCAAACTGAAAGCCCAGGTGGTAGTTTGAGGACCAGGAAGACACTTTTTTTCCATGTCAAGTGCTATTATACAGTACAGGTATCCTCATATGCATTGACCTCAAATTAACAAGTAATTGATTTTGAGATGAAAAGGGGGAAGTAACCTCCAGCGCAGCACGAGACCATTGTCTACTGCCCGTCACGGTCAGCACGGGTAAACACAATTCAAAAACATACTCTTCCAAAATCAACTAGAATCAATCTTTAAAATGATGTTACAGGAAAAAAAAATTTCTCATGAGCGACTAGACAGGATTTCCTCTGAGTTTTATGTAATGAAAAGCAGCAACTGTACCTAGCTTCACAGAAGCGTATGTCACCATACAGGAGAAACCCACATCTAATTATTCACCAGAAAATGGCCTCTGTGACATAAACAGGGAAAATTGTTTCATAAATCAATTTTGCACTAACCTTCTAAACAAAAATGCACCACACATTTGAGATGCAATTACTTTGCCTTGTACATGGCAGAATAAGGTGACTTGATATTCAAGGGAAGGAGAGGTGAGAGTTGCTCTTTGTTCTCTGCACTGAACATGACAATCTATTATCAGAGAAATTATAAACACTCACAATAAATACATTGTCCTCGACCCTCATGCACAGGCTCGCCTGCAACCCCTCCGTGTAGTATTTCTTCACACCAGGGCCAGTGACAAGTTCGGCACCGTCCTACAGCAACAACTGTTGTCTGTGCTTCGCTTGTCTCCCTCCCACTGATCGCACCACAACAATAATTTAGGCCCAGCCTTTCCTGTTGTGTACACGGCTAATGGACATTTACACCTGCTTTCCAGAAGCTTCTGCGGTGAGGACTGCTTAAGTCAGACGCCCTGATTTTTTACTATTTTATTATTATTTTTACTATCTCACTACCTTCTTCAGATAAGAAAAAAAACATAAGGAGCAATCAGCGCTTGCTTCTAAAGAAAGAAGAATGATGCAAGCACTACCATTAATACTGCCTTAATACTACTGTATTATTTTTCCCTCTTCCTAAAATTGCATTAGGGAGTTTACAAAGAGGTATATAAATGAAAAGCTCTTGCCTGGATTTCATAGAGTGGTATGAAAAGACAGCCTGGGATGGGAGGTGGGAAGTCAAGCTAATGGCTTACAGCAATCCTGCCCTCCAACTTTGAAGGGTCTCGAATGCTGTTGCTTCTTCATATTCAGTTTATACGTATTTGTTTTCTGGGATTGTGCTCTAGTCATCACTAGTGCTTTTGCTGCTTTATCACACTTGTTTCTTTACATCATATGGAAGTTTGTTTGCCTTGGTCACTCCACATGTCAGGGACAGTTTGGCTCAGATTCTCATGAAAGTCAGGTTATTTAAAACCTGATTTTCTCTCACCGCACAGAGTGTGCACAAGAGCAAGTCCTTTACTCACTCCAAGAGCCAGCTGTGAACCCAAGCGCAGTGAGTCCAAAGCTGCCTCGGGAAGACGTTGCTTCTTACCAACATCTTGTATCCAACAGAAAAGAATAAGTTCTGAGGAAGTGTTTTCTTGATGAGATGGCTATAAATCAATAAATCAAGGACTGAAGGGGTATTCAAAATGAAGATGCCAACATGGGAATGCACAGAGAAGTCAGTGCGGATGAAGGAAGCTGGTGGGCTTACCAAAGACAATGCCATTTGCATAATACATCGGTTTACCCTTTCCAGAGGATAAACATAAACAGCGAAATAAATGTCTGTGGCAAGGCTTGCATTTGCTTAAATCTGAGCTCATTAAATAGTAAATATCAAATTACTAATAGTTAGCTTAGGTAACGTTTGGGGGGGACGGATTTAATTTACAAAATTGCTCAGCTTCCTCCTGACAAATCTGACACCAGCACTAACAATTTCTTTACTTCATTACTAATTTTGGTTTTAAATCTCGAGGCCATGATTTCTTTAGTGCAGTGTTGTGATAAACCCACCACTGATTTTGAATATGTAATTCTGCATCCAACTATATTATTTACAAGTTATAATATTAATCTTTTTAATGCCGAAGATAAATTAATAAATACCATTGCTGGCATGAAATAGGTGAATGGCAAGGGTTGAAATATATGGATTGTGGCCAGTTCATCATCTGGTGTCAAAGCGAAAAGCATTGTGCCTTTCCCCATAACGTCATCCTATTCCACTTTTGTCCTTATATATATTAAGTCTGCTTTTTTTGGCACGTGATATGCATTCAATTAAGTAATAGCACTCCAGATGTGGTAAGTGCTCTACTCTAGTTTTACATCGCAGTACAACGTGCCATGTCTAAGCAAACTAGACAATGATCTGATTTACTATGTGTATTACTCTAAATGTGAAAACACTGCTCATAAATTCAATTTTTTTTGTATCTATCACTTAGTCTTCCACTGCTATTACCTGACTTTAAAAACTGTAGCAATTACACAGTGAAAACAACTTGAAAGTTCACCGCATCCTGCAGGAGACAACGCATTGTAATGCATATCCTCAATTCTCTGCAGGATTCAGCAGACTGCAAATCTGTCAGGGCCGAGTCTGCAGGGAAACTGTACTTTTCAGCTGTCTCTGCTGTATATAATCCCCATTATATGATGCAATAAGATATAAAATTGTCAGAAGAGCCCAGCGTTGTGCTCTCTTTACCTAAAATTATATGTGCAAAGACAAGGAGACTAAAGTAGAGTTTGTATGTTTTTGGAACTGAAATCATATCGACAACATGATGCATCATAAATTTTAAACCATTGGCTGTCATGGCTGATCTCATGCAGGTGCTGAACAGTAAGCATTTGTGCTAAAATAACACCGTGTAATATATCAGCCCTGGTAAGTCTTGGTTCGTGCTTTTATCTAGTCATAGTAAACAAAAATAAATAAATAAATAAGCACAGAGCATTGCAAACACTCACAAGTAGACACACCTTTAAATAAATATAAATACTTGAAAAGAAAACCTTAATAATACTGACTTTAGTAAATCAATAAAGAACTTCACAGTTCCTGGACAGATGGTATTGTCCTACAACATTTCTTCAGCGAGTACACTGACACAGCAACATCAAATTTTGGCAAATGCTCGTTGTGGCAGAACCATCAGCTCCAGCTATAACTCAGATATTGCTCCTTTCCCGACTTCTGTCCACAATCCTTGGCTTAAGGGTTTGGGTTTTTTTAAGTGGGATCATCTTTCACCCTGCTTGGAAACCTCTCGGACAAAGAGTAAAGCCCACGGAACCGTGACAGCTGCCCTTTGGTGCCAGGAGAAGAAACGAGCAGCCAGGGGTGGGCTGGGTAGGAACTGCTTGATCCAGCCCTGCCACAGCCAGAACTGTCTGGCCATGCCTTTACGCAAAACTTTAGATGCAAACTGTTGGAGAAGGTGGGGTGGGCCTACTGAACCTACGCTGAATTCTGCTTTCAATTAAAACAAACATCAGCAAACCTGTCACTCCATCCTGTGCGTAAATTGCTCCGCTTGCCCAATAAAACGCTGCGCAGAAGTGCCCTAGTCACTTTTCCAGACCTGTATGGGGGGCATCTGACACAGCAAAGTTACATCACTGTCCGTAGGACTCATTAGCTTAACCAGCACCATGGGGGGTTTGATGGTCCTTCCAGAAGTGCAGACAACGCCTCGGCGCAGCCCCAGGCAAGTGCCCTCGCTCCTGCAGCTCCCAAGGTGGGCCAGCTGCCTCCCAGCGCTGCCATGGAGGAGAGACGCCCAGTAGGAAACATCTCATGCTCGCACGGCCAGTCAGTGTCAGGAAAAGAAATTGAACCTTGAAGTAATGGGAACCAGACGACTAAGAGATCATTAGAGGCAACCAGCTTGTCGACAGGTGATCAGGCTGGGGGAGATAGGCGTAAAACACACACCCAGAGTATTGTAAGAGTGCGGTGCGTTAATTTTAGTGGAGTTAATGTATGCTGCTCTTCAAATAATAAACGAAAGGAAAAAATGAAGGTTAAACTGAGGATTTTATTAAAATAAAAGTACGCTCTTATTTAAAAATGCTCTCTTTAAAAATGCATTCTTATATAATGGCAACCATGCTCCAGTTCAGAGGCTTTTTCAACTTTTTAACATGACTGAATAACAGACCTCCTCTTCTACGTATTTATAGCCTGACAGATGTAAAACTTGTGATTTGAATGACTTCACATTTTTGGCCATTATTTGAGGGTTAGAGGTGCAGAGGCCAAAAGGTGACACCTCCCATTAGGGGGTTGTTACCTGCAGCTCATGCTGGGAAAGTGGCCCCAGAACTGAAAACCTCGAGGCCACCTCACACCTGTCCCTCGGTTAGCTGCTGCTCCCTCCCACAGAAATTCAAGCTCATCCCATTAGTACAGTAAATGATTTGTAATGCAACAGCCGTGCAAAACTACAACCCAAGAAACGTTGTTGGCACGAAAAGAAAATCTCTACTTCTCTCTCTTTCCTTTTAAATATTTAATGGTGAATTCAGTGCTTATCAAAATTACTGGAATCACAGCCCTTTTACACCCAGGTCAGGCACCCTGGCTGCAGGACTGGCAGCAACCAGGAGTTCCCACAGCCCATCCCATTCACTTTGATCAGGTGTAACAACAGGAGTTTTGTCTACCAGGCTGGTCCAGGACAAGTGTTCGCATTCCCTGCACTGACCACTTTTGCATTGTTGTAGATCAAAGAATTACAAACCCTCTTGTTATTTAAGAGCTAACCTCCAATCTCACAGAAAGCAACGATTATTTGGTTGCTCTTGTAATGGGACCAAGGTCTAGTCTTAATAGGTTAAGCCACATTCATTAACTGACTGGTACCCGTAACACGAAAATCAAAGGGCAATGAGTAAGACCAAGTGGATGATTTCTCACTCTGATTTAGTCTCTGGGAATGGGTCTGGAGCTGTCAAAGGAATGAACAAAGCAGCTTAGTGTTTGTAGATCCCCTTCCAGGTGCAGCTATGCTGGCCGTGCAGGTTACTGACTCCAGCCCCCTCTGCCTGTCCCGACGCTGCAGCCCCCCAGCCACCTCCAGCCTTCCCAGGCAAAACCAGCCAGGTTAGCTGCGGCTAATTATTTCAGCTTTTTAAGTTTATTTGGCTCGTTTTGACTGAGATGGGTTTGGAAGCAATTACAGCAGCAACTGGGCAGGCGGCGGGTGGGAGAGGCAGCCCTCACTTCAGCAAAGGGATGGTTGCAAGGAGCTGGGGGCTGGCTGGAGGCACCGACCTCTTCGGCTGGCCCTGGTGCACCTGGAAAGGGTGTACAAGCTCCAGGTGAGCCCCGCTGGGGGAGCCCAGTTTGAACTAATTACTTCACAGGCAACGCATCGATCATCAGCTGACAGCCACTTTTGGATATTGTGGATCTGACTGATTCAGACAAGAAACCAGAGCTGAAATTCTCTCTATTTGATAACCAAAGCTCCGAGCCGGCTAATTCCCTTCTGTTAAAACTGCCTACACGCGCGCGCACACACACACGTTTCCTCTCTCTTGTTCCTTTGTCTCACGTCCTGAGCTGTAGTTGCAGATCTGAGATGGGGCAGGCTGAGCGCTACATTCTCCGCAATTACCCTGACACGTAGTGAAACCCACCTCTAGCTATCAGGGCCTGGGAACGCCAGTGATGGCAGCAAAATGAAAAGGCTGATGTAATGTACGTCTAACCCTGGCAAGGCAAAAGCACTTCTACAGTAAAAACCTTACAATATATAGCATCAATGAACAAAATACATATTATATCGGTAGGCTTATTCTTTTAAGACGCAGGCACGGGGGCTCTTGTGTGTGTCTGCAAAGCAGACTACTTAGCATAAAAAGATTATGTCCTGTTTGTGCAAGAGGAAATGGGCCATTCTTTACTTTCCTATGGCATTGCAATTGCCAGCCCTAATTGTCTATCACTTCCTGGGTAATAAATTACTGTTTCTTTAGCAAAGATTCAGATCCACCGGCCTCAGCAGCTCCCTTTTAAACTTTCAACAGCGTAATTAGCCTAAATCGTATAACAAGGGTTACGTAGTGTGGTAGTGCACGAGTAACAATGGCATTACTTCTACGTGGACAGACGTTTTGGAAAAAGTCATTTTTTTTAGAAAGATCCAAAATTCAGCCACAAAAATGAGGAGCAGCGAATGGTTCCCCACAAGGAACAGAGGGGGCCTGGGTGATGGGCACTGGAACAGGCTGCCCAGGGAGGTTGTGGAGTCCCCTCCTCTGGAGATTTTCAAGACCCGCCTGGATGCAGCCCTGAGGGATGTGGTTTAGGCAATCCTGCTCTAGCAGGGGAGTTGGACTAGAAGATCTCTAGAGGTCCCTTCCAACTCTGAAGATTCCGTGATTCTGTGATGAAAGTCTCACCTGCAACACTAGGTAACACATATGCAGCTCGAGCAGCCCCGAAAAATGCAGGCCCCTCCCACAGAATTTAACACGGTAAGCCACTCCCCAGTGAAATTAAATTTAAACATGTGAGGAATCCTGGTTCAATACCTCAGGAGCAGCAAAATCTTTGTTGATTTTTTCCAGCTTCAGCTGAAGTCAAATCAGGAAGCACTCGGACTTGGGTCTCAGGTGTCTGCAGACACGAGCTCGAATGCCAGAGAACGATTCAACCATGAAGGCAGGAAAATTCCGAGCATCTTTTCAGTAATACTAACAGGGCAGGCCTCATCACTGGTTTAAACCCAGGGAAAATCAACTCGTAGGATGGTTGCGATTGTCTGTGCTGGAAGGGAACACAGGGATCCACGAGGTCACTCCCAGCCCAATGTCATTTTATCCATGCAAGCTTAAATTTACTTACTTTGAGTCTGTGAGGGGCTCATATAAAAATGTGCCTATAGCTTTACAGGATGAAGGGCAACAGGTTTGATTCTGCTCCATTAAAAGCAACCAGCAGATTTACACAGACTTGGATAGGAATAAGACAGCCCTAAGTTACTAAATCAGTCATTAAAATCCTTGCAAAAGAGAAAAAAAAAATGCTCATTTTTCAAGGAAGCAACTAAAATATCCGTAAAAGTAGATTAAAAATTACCAGCAGCTTTGTTACATAGAAAGCGTTTCTTTGTTTAAATACGGATGCATCAATGTCTAGCAACATTTTCAAAAGCATTTAAGCGACTCAGGAACTTAAAATCATTACATGTTTTTGAAAACCTTTTTATTATATATCAGATTGCACAAAAATCTGTGAAAGTTTCAAGGGATAGATGGACAGATGGCCGAATGGGTTTCTTTTCTGCTTTACTTGCCTACAGCTTCTCCCTCTGTTAGCTGCCTTTTTCACTCTCACTTTTTGGGAAATTAAAAAAAAAAAAGCAAAAAAAAAAGCAGCAGTACTCAGACATGCAGCCCATTTCAAAGCTCCACCGGGTAGCAGGGAAATACTTTAGAGATCAGGTGAAATGAATTCAAGACGAGTGAAAATGGTCTTTGGTTCTGCTCTGCTACCTTTTACTGAAGAATCACTGCAGAGACGTGAATCATCTCCATCCACACTGTGCTTTGCTTCTTGCAGGCATTTTTCACAGATCCCTCCTGCTTCTTTTGTCTCGTAGTGTCAGACACGGCGATTTTCCATTGGTCACTGTGGCATTAAGGGTTTACTACCAGTTAGAACAAGTGTAAGAGCAAAGGAGCCTGCTGCAAAATAAATAAATAAAATAATAGCAGACACCTTGTAATAAGGAATAACAATTAGGTAATAAAGTCAGGGAAAAAATGGGGAAGTGCAGCTTTTGTTCACCTGGCTTACGGCAAAAACCCAACATTTTTTACTTTAGATCAACTAAAATCTCTGCTTAAAGTAAACTGAGAATGCAATTACATTCAGGCAACCGAGCTCTTTGTCTTTTTAGAGAAAAAACACCTTCCCAGACAGAATGAACAGCAAAATAGAAAAAGGGCAAAAAAAAATATTTTTATGAAACTGTTAATAATCAAACAGACATAATTGTACAAGACAACAATAGAAACCATTGTTCAGGGAAGAAGACAAACATCAACATGATAAAATACTGGTTTTATAAAGTATATGAAACTTTAGCTCACTTATCCTAGTTACCCCCTTAAAAATAACTAAAAATCATGTCTTGAATTTAATAACTGTGGTTCTATTTAGAAAATCTAAATCATGTTTTTTCAGATAATTTGAAAAAAATGAGTGGTATCTGCATTCTTAAATTTAATTCCTTCCTTTGGGGACTGTAGCTAGTTCCTGTGTTTATGATAAAATAGATGGCAGAAAAAAATGAGGAATGTAAAGGACAAATATGCATTTTTTGAAGTAACATATTTTACCTGAAAGAGTTTGTCTTCTTTCTTTCAAAGGAGGTTGTAGCGAGGTGGGGGTCGGTCTCTTCCCCCAAGTAACAAGCGATAGGACAAGAGGAAATGGCCTTAAGTTCTGCTAGGGGAGGTTTAGACTGGATATTAGGAAAAATTCTTCACTGAAAGGGTTATCAAGCATTGGAACACGCCGCCCAGGGAAGGGGTTGAGTCCCATCCCTGGAGGTATTTAAAAGATGTGTAGATGTGGTATTTAGGTACCTGGTTTAGTGGTGGACCTGGCAGTGTTAGGTTTACGGCTGGACTCGATGATCTTTTGTTCTTTTCCAACCTAAATGATCCTACGATTCTATGATTCATTTACGTATAATAGCACAGATGATCTCCTACAAGATATTAAATTTTAACTCTAATAGTATGTCAAAAAAAAATGTACCATCAACCAGTAAAGCCAGTTTCAAATCTATAGACATTGTAGTACAGAAGAGAAATGAATTCAAATTTGAAGAGCCCCCTTTTTCTTTTATACACGCTGTAGTTAACGTAAACACTTTTAGAAGCATCTCTGAAGTCTTTTAGATTCTCCAGAAAGAGTTCAGCCAAACACAGACTGCCCAAAGGCCTGAACAAAGCATTGGCTAAAATCTTAAAAAGCCCCTCAAAAAGTAGGCAGTTGTTTCTGAGCCTTTTTTTTTTTTTTTATTCTGTTGGATAATAAAACTAAAATTACAGATGGTGCCAGGTTCTGTTCCAACAAATATCATTTTGTGGGACTTTCTGATAGTGTTTAAAACATTTTCTTGTGTTTCAAGGACGCCCAAGATAAAAAGGGCCAGTGCTGAAGTGTCATTAGTAAAATGATCGTTATTTTCAGGGCAATTCATTGTGCTTGTGATACTTTTCAAGTGTATATCCTGAAAGATATTCTCCATACTGTCATCCAAGTAACTATTCCAAGTGAAGAAATTTTACACGTTTGAAAAAAGCCTTGTTTTCCTACAGCTTTTATCACCTGTGGTTTGGTCTCTTTGATAAGCACAAATGACCCAAGGATTTAGTTTATTCTGCCCCTAAATTAGGTGAAAACACCTTTCATTGCATAATTCCAAGGGATCTCTGAAGAGAGAAGTTGCACTGAAAGTCAATAACTTTTGTTGTTGTCAGACGGATCCTTGACATAATTTAGGCATAGGCATGACTCAAGACTTGGCATCAGCCAAAAAATAATTTCCAAAGACATTATTGAGCCAGCATCTCTGTTTCAGAGTACAAGAGAGCTCTTTTTTAAAAAAAAAAAAAAAAAATCAGCATGGACATGATCTGTTATGTGACAGATGCTCTCATGACCAAAGAATGGTCCTAGGCGCATCCCTTTTACAAGTACAGTCATGGCCAGAGGCTCCCACACACCACAGCCGAGCCCTCCCTCGGGTCTGTGACATCCCTCCCGGGAGGAAGCTGTGCTGTTCCTCCCAGTAACCACTCGCTTCTTTCTTTTTCTGTGGACTACGGGAACTATTGCTGAAGGCTACCACTGTGGGTTCTGCTGTGGAGACACATCTGAGCCTTTTGTTCAGCCATTGAGTATATTGTTCCTATTTTAGGTAATTTTCAAATTATATCCTAACAGCAGGAAAAGCAGAAGATGGAGACTGAAACACATGGTACACGTATATCCACTTTCGGTCCCCAGGACCCCCTTTGCAAATGAGATCTTGTACTTTATAGAGCTTTGTTTTCCCAGTAGTAAACTATTTAAATGAATAAGCACATTTAAGCTACTCCTGGGGAAGAGCCAATTTAAGAAAAACCATCCAGGAATTCACTGCAAATGAGTTGCTGCCTCTCCAAAGACTCTGTTCCTTACCATCATCATGACAGGCTTGGGATTGGCTTCTAACAGAGAATACCAGAAAGTTGGGAATTTGTCCGTTATAACTTAAAATTAAGATGGTTTGAATGACATAGACAAAAAGAGGGCTTCCCCCCAAAAATATAACTACATAAGTATCTTTCACAGCAAATAAAAACCACCTAGTATCTTATTCATATTGACTATAGCAAAGTAGGTAAAGTTAGGTTTTACAGATCCTTTCCTTAGAAAAGGGAACCACATGACTGAGGTGCAATTCTTTGGCACAGTTAGCTATAAGAGATTCTTATGGATTCTGTATCGCATATCGACCTCAGAGAGGTGGTCAATGCCCCAAGCCTGTCAGTATTTAAAAGGCATTTAAACAATGTCCTTAATCACACACTTTAACTTTTGGTCAGCCTTGAAGTGGTTGGCAGTTGGACTAGATGATCACTGCAGGTCCCTTCCAACTGAAATATTCTATTCTATATCTAGCTTTCTTTCAGATTTCTATAATTTTCATTAGAATGGGTTTTTTAGTGCCGTTATTATCATTATGTATTTATACTGCTGTTGATGTCAGCAGCAAAACTGCTATTGATCCAATATTTGGAGTTCTGGGATATCAGCTTTAAGATGTCACTTGCATCCACAGTAGCATCCATTCACAAGTGTCCTACAGGCACTGAAACTTATCAGTCTACTGCATAACAAAAATTAAGCCTAGCGTTCACACAAAGTTTTTAAAGGGCACCAACTACTCTTGTCAGGATCTGTCCATTCAGCTATTTGAATTGCTACAAAGCAGAGGAAACTGCTGTTTAACAGAATCCAAAAAGTTGTTCCAAGGAATAACTTGGCTTTTTATCTTGGGGGAACAAATGTAATGCTCACGATGCACTGCCTAGAATAATCAATCTGTTCTGATGCACACTGAAGTTTATCTCGGTGGTCACACACACCCACAGCTGAAAAATATGTTTAGCCTGGAAAATGAAACGATGCATAAATATCTCTTAGGAACTTAGGGAAAACTTTCTGTTAAGTGATGGTTTTCATCACTTCTATAGGTCTTCCTCCTGCTAGGTGGGTACAGGCATACAATATCCAAGAAATGAGAACACCGTCTACTGCAGTGGTGAGGTGCCTCAAATTAGCCCAGTGGTTTAACTTTCTGTTCTGGTTGTTCTAAATTCAAAAGTCAGCCACAATGAATATGTTTATTTTTGACGGATTCAGTAGTCATTACCATTGCATTCATCAATTGGAGACATATCAAGGGCACTGAAGTGTATTAATTGCAACAGGTTAAATCAGCAGTCATCTCTGGAATTATTCCTTTTCATTTTCTTTCTTGAACTTGCTGGCCTTGATGCCTTCGATTAAATCACTTGAATAGTATTTTATTGGTATTTTTAATTTATGCCACTATTCTGCTAACATCCATCCATAAAGGATCAGGGCTAATTTCCATCTGTGGACATTTGAGAAAGACTCGTTTATTCTTTACTGTTTGCTCTTCAAAGAGTGAAGGAGCTTCTACAACGGTTTGCTAACTCTGGAAGCCTGCCAGCCTTACTACAATTTTCAACACCAGTCATGTGAAGAAGAGTTGGGTAGTAGAGTGCATAAATGCATGCCAAACTGGCTACAAGTCTATGCAGGAGATCCACTGAGGCTAAAAAAAACTTGTAGGTCAAATGTAATTCAAGCAGACCTTCATTTCTGCACTTTCAATGTTTTGATTACAGCACCCTTATCTACCAAACTGAAACTCCACTTGGTACAAGCAGAACTTCATGAAGCAGAACTCCTACTTGGCACAGGTGTAACATTTTTCCTTTCCTGAGCAACTACTGACCTGCTGGCCCTAGTGCCAGGAAGAAATATTAATTATATTCCCACTTATAATAGCATCAAGGTGGATATCAAATCTTAAGCAGTACCATAAACAGCTTTACACAAATCAAAGCCTCCATCTTTTAGAATCTGCTAAAAGAGTTAAGTAACACATTTGCAAAATCTATTTTCCGTTTGATTGTGGTGGGAATTTGGGAATGTTGCTATACCACTGCACATTATTTGAAAATCAAAAGAATATAGTTTTGCATCTAGAGTAGATTGTTCGTCTACTGGTATACCAGAATTGGCTAAGGATTCACCAGCCTGGCCAAAGTCAAGAGCTATGCTTGAGATTTAAGAACCTTTTTGATGTTGCCATTTGACTGACCTTTCTTGTCTTCTTAATGTCACGCAAGCCAGTGAACTGAAGAGTAAAGTTCAGCTAAATCCAAAACTGTGCTAAGAGCACTATACACCCACTTCCTTCAATTTGGTTTTCTTCCTGTCGAGCATGACGAATTACTAGAGCACTCTGAAGTTTACTGATGCAAAGCTGTCTGTTGGATTCTCTTCCAAATTCAAATGAACAACGTTCTTCTCTAGATCTTGATAATGCTTTTATGAAATTAGAAAATGATTACCCTTCTGGTTTCTCTGAAATAAAGGTGAAATCTGTTCAGAAATACACTTCAGTACTCTACGCTAAAGCCACTCAGCCTCTCCTGCCAATTAACAAGGAGAAAGCTTATTTCAAGACCTCCCATGTCCTACATATTATGATCACAGCTTATTCTTTGTCAGATATGGTAATAGCAGGCACAGCTCTGCAGGTAGATACAGACTGGTAGAAGCAACCCTTGTACATGCACCTACCTAGCTGGACACAAACCAGCATGATTATGGAAACTGTCATGTAATTACCTTCACCACATTATGCCCAAACCAGTAAACCTTGTATAGTAAACCTTTCTTTTTTTCAGTGGTCATGTCTTCTGAACTATCCTTTTGAAGAATAAAGCATATATGACTGGGTGAGACTAGAGAAATTACTCAGCTGCCATTTTATCAGGACATGACCACCAGATACTGGATTAAACTACACAAAACCCTCGAACTAAATTATCATTCTGAAATATTTTTACTGATACTCTTCTGATTCAGACATTTTAAGAGTTCTGCAGTCTGAAAACTGTTTTTTTGGTTTTCATTTTTTTTCTTTAACAGACAGGCTCGCAGACGCGATACATGGAAAAAAGCACGATCAAACTTACTAGCTATCCCCTTGGGAATCTGTTCATTTGACAATTCAGGTCACGGAACTGCCTGTCAGCCCTGGCTAAAGTTTACAACCACCAAAGCTGCAGAAGGCTTTACTCAAAGCTTGCAGGCCATGTTTTCAAAAAATGGTTATCAGCTAGGACTTTCTTTGCATGTTTCTTTCACTACAGAACTCTAAGTCCTAAATGCTGCCAGATACACAAGCGTGCTAAACATTCACTGGTACAGCAATACCTAGGGAATCAATCCTCCAACTATGCTTTCATTCAAGCTTATTTCAGCTTGTGGACCACCAAGACCCTTGGATCTCTTCACCAGAGCCAGGCAGTCCCCATTCTGTGCTATTACAAGAGGTTCTTCCTTTCCAGGTACAGGGCTTTGTATTTGTCCTGATTAAACTTCAAAAGGTTCCCATCAATAAGGTCAATGAAAGTTCCACAAAAACTATAACCGGTGAAATGTATTTTCTTTTTTCCTTACTTCTGGTTAAGTCCTTTCGACTGTTATCCGCTCTTACAGTTTTCATAATAAATTTAAATTATAATTTCTTAGTTTTTCAAAATACAAAAATACCTCCCCACCTTAAAATGAGAATCGAACTTCTATTATTCCAAAGTTACATTTAAAATAACATAAATGCCTTATTTGCAAACTTGTTCACAGCTATAGGGAACTTATGCTAAGATTCCTGTTGTTGTTCAAGGAGGGAAGAACGAGTGGGACACAACTCACTGTACACAAAGAAAAGTAACACTGAAAATTTCATGGTTCTTATAATCAAATAATTTAAACAGCTCTAATAAGGAAAAAAAAATAATCAGAAACTTTCCCTTCATTTGTCAGGTGGTAGCATTTTAAATAAGGTCAATTTAAAACAGGAGACAACCAAACTACCATGAAAAAGTTCCATCATAAAATTGTTTTCAGATATTTGTGGCTTTAGTAAAAGGATCTGAAATTTCATCGCTTTATTTCTGCTTCATGCTTCTTTTATCTGTCCGTACTTGGGTATTTGGGCTTGAAGTTGAGATCTTCTATGGGACTGGGGAAGGCGGGGTACAGGAGTGGTCCAGTTAACAGATACTTTGTTCCGGTTGAGGACCTTTGGACTTACAGGAGCTATGACACAGTGGCATGCTACTGTCAGCATATGAACGTTCTGACCTTTAACTGAAAGAATCATATACCCTCTTCTCTTCCACCCTCTAATCCAGTTATAAAAATCCAAACAAAAACACTTAACCATTAAAATAGAATCATTTTAATAGGAGTCAGTAAGATGTTCCACCTCCATCATAATCTGTTGATAGGGTGGAGATAACCCCTGAGATATCAGATAGGTTTGCAAACCCACAACACGAAGAAAAATAGGAGCCCCTGTCTCAGTCTAGATGGGAATTGTAACCGACAGCATACTGGATAGAAAAGGAGATGCACCTATTCCTCCTGTCACCTTCAGAAAGTGTATACACTACCTACATTTTCAGGAGAGAATTCAAGGCTCAGAATATCAGAAGTCCATTTTGGATTTAGGTTTCCCCATTAACTGCAGTTCTGGGCCAGTATGAGACATCTCAAGTCCAGGTCAGAGAGCAGAGACCTTGTCTCTCTGTGTCCTCATTGCTGACCCCACACAACAAGAAGCTGTGTGAAGGAAGAGCTGCGCAGAAGTCAGTGGGCTTTAGTAGTATTGTAGTTGACTCAAATACCAAGTTGTAGATACTTCAAATGGGATGCTCAAAATTAGCAAACTTCAATGACAACGATTTATCCCTATTCCCCTTTATAAAAAGACATCAGCACGCACTTCTCACATGAAAATACATTCATTCTTATTTGAAAGACATATGAAATACAACAGTGATAAACACCATTGAAGAGATCCAATGCAATTAATAATTCTCTCTCCATAACAAGATTTGGCTAGCCAGCAATGAGTGAGGCCTGGGAGCGTGTAACAGGGAGAAAAAGAGTTTTGAATAGCTACTTTACCCACACAGAGGACCGATGGTGCTCATTGACTGGGAAAATGCCCTGTGAAAAAAAAAATGTCCATGACTATGTAATTAAACACTCTTATCAGGATGGACGTACACACAGGAACTGAGTTAAAACTGCACAGGCAACCTTAATTATGATTTTTCCTGACTTTGCAATCTTAATCATGTTCTTTTAATCTAGTTCTGCATTTGTAATTTATTGTGGTTTTAGGCCCGGCTGGCCACTAACGAATGACAGATGCTCTCTATTAGCCTCTCTTTTTTCCCATAAGGGAAGGAATAAGAGAGAATAAGGGAGAGAGACTTATGGGTTGAAAAAAACTAAACCAGCTTTAATGAAACATTAACAATAAAAAGAAAATATAATAATATTAATAAGAAAATAATGAAATATATAAAAATCCAATATTGAGCTTCCCAGGATGATGATCACATCACCAGCCAGCACTGGGACTGGACCCAGCGGCAGACGGGAGCTGGATTCAAGAATTGGATTCAGGAAGACACGGATTGGAATCAAAGGCAGAAGAAGAGACAGAGTCCTCCTTGGACACTGGCCATTAAAAAAAGAGGCTGACCCCTTTGATCCCTTTGGTCAGTTTTGGGTCACCTGTCCTGTCCGCAGGTGTGACCTCGCTATGCTTCTCCACTTCCAACCCTCCAATGCGACACACAATAAAGTTAACTGACCTTGGTTTTTATAGCAATAAGTATAAGAAAGGGCCTCTCTGCGTACCATTCCTTGGTATTAACTATAAACATCACACGTTATCACTGTTGGAAGCCAACACTGTCTGAAAAACATACCTTTGATTTCAGAGAGCACAGCTTGTTAGAAGAGACTTAACTGAAAAGTAAAATTACTGGAAAGAAAATTGCTTCTGTTCTATCTCAAACCAGGACATAATCTTAATGTCATTTGGCAGTGGCACTATGAAAAAAACAGGCACCATGCCACAAAATGAACTTGACCTCAGCAGAAAAGAGAAACAACACAACATATTTAGATCATTATTTTTTATTTTTCGTAACCATACCTCTAGACGAAGCAACAGTAAATACAAAAATTCAATAAAAATTGTTAACTTATGATAAAGAAACCGTCTTCAAAAAAAACCCAGCAGAACCTATACATCTGCTTTTTCAGTTAGCTGTTTCTTTTCAAAATACGTTTTCATTGCTTCCACTTAGACACAATGTCTTCTTGTCTTCTAATGCATCCATTCTTGGTTCCTGCATTATGTATCTAGGTTTTTGGTGAAGAGCACAACCAACATACAGATTTTTTAAAAACCCTTGTGAAATAAAAACATACTCTTTGATTCATCAAAGGATTTATTTGCTAAACCTGACTTAAATTATTTGCCAAGTATAACTGCTCTTTCGCTACAACATAGTTTTAATAATGATTGAAACCCCTATATACATGTTATATATACATGTATATATATATACATATATGTACACCTATATACACAGATACCCCCACGTCATTCTTGTCCCGCAATAGCTAATGATGTATGGACATTTCTGAAAGACCTCTAACCACCCTGAATTCAGTCAGCAAGAGCAACCAGTGAAGGGTCGCAGCTACATTCCCTCATATTTAATGATATCTGAAACAACGGAAAGAACAAGCCTTCCCATTTGTTTAGAGAGAATCTGGAGAAGAACATGAACCTGAACTGACGGCGTCAGGTACAAACAGGCACGGCGAGGTCTGAGCAGAAGCTATGCTACATGACCATGAAAACAGTCTGCAAATGGAGAGCCCGAGATGCTCCTTACATTACAGCAATCTGAGCACAGAAGAAGAAAACACAGAGATTCATAAGGGAGCATTTTAAAAGGAGAGAAGAAAGCACATGAGCACGGGACTGGCAGCAAACCAGACTCAGACAGGAAACCGCTGCCTGTATTTTCCCACTCTGCTCAGGAAACTGCTATGTATTCTTTGCAAAGTGGACTGAAAGGACACAGATAACTTTGTACGTGAGATAACTCTTAATGGGAACAGGCCAAGGCAATAACATCGTGGCACGATTTCAGACCTATGTAAGAAAACACCTGCATTTACAAATTCCAATTATTTCTTTGTTTCAGTCCAAATGATATACGTATCTGAATTTTATGAAGGATTGGAAAAATTGTGATTTGACAAGAGCTTCTCTAAGAACACGTATAAAAGTGAAAGGCATTTTTCTTATCTTACAGTTATCTGCTACTGCTAGGCTTATAAAAAGCTCTAGAGATTAATTGAGCTTAGGGCCAAAAGCTGGATTTCTTTTTAAAAAAATAATCTTGTGTGAAGAATCCATTCTGAGGCATCATCTGAAACACACTGAAATCGTAAGAAAGGTTTCACCAACAACAGGCGAGTTCCTCAGTTTTTGCCACTATCAGTGTCCTGAGAGAAAGTGCAGGACGTGCTCAGTGTAGTCCTCAGGTGGGAATCCAGTCAAACTAGAATTTGTCCAATCTCTATTCTCTAGAGATGCTGTCGTGGATGGAGTGATGCACTTCACTCGTAAGAGAGAAGCAGTAATATATTTATTGATATAAAACAGCGACGTAACAAAGGCTGATAGTAAATGCAACAGTGGTTTAACAAGATTCAATGGCAAGGCACACTTGGTTATTTACTGCACAGAGGACAGGGTCAGACAGAATTGTCAGGAAGACCCTCCCATTGAGTGACAAGGTTCAAGAGGACCCCCTTGCTTTCTAAACTCCTTCTCAGAGAGGAGTCTAGGTGCGGCTGGATCCAATCCTAGTCCCAGCCACAGTCAACAGTTTATGTCTAAAGGACTATGTACGCACAATCAATCTAAGAAATAATCTTAGTGAAGCTTCAAAGTTTAGCTATTAGTCACTTACCGAGGATCTGTTGTGGCAAGGAATCTCTCAAACTTGAGAGGCATCCCTACTCAAGGGGAGATCCTGGTGTGCAGCCCGCTGCCGTGCAGGAGAACTCACAGGGCTCTTGGGCTGTCCACTGTTTATGGGGGTAAGATGACTGACTTACAGTCAGACTTGCATATCGACCACAGTACCAGCACTGTGGTTAGGTGGGCGCATTGACCAAGTTAGCCCTCGGCTATGGTGGTGGTATCTGTCTCCCCAGAATTCTCTTTGAGCTGGATGCAGCCATCACGACTAGACACATCCATTATGACCACCACTGGTGGTTATCGCTTGAGCAGGGTTATGGGAGATAAAGGTCAGGTGAGGGGGGAGAAGGAGGAAACACCATCACAGATGTTGTGATCTTGTGCAAAATGTGCGTGTGCCCTCTGAGTACTCCTTAATTTGGGCATATAACCTCTGGGGACTGGGATGGAAATGTATTTCAAGTTGAATGGCTGACTTTATATAGAGGAATAAATTATTCAAATTAATTAATCTTTGTATTTTGTTGTTTTCCCCTCTCTGTGAATTAACCAGGAGCAGCTTACAATTTTTATGTTTGCATATAAATCACAAATGTATTCATTATTCATTGAGCAATTTTTGTAAATCATACCTAGGCCCACGTAGTCTGATCCCAAGCAAGTTGAAAAAAGTTGTTTACATTCAAAATGTGCACTTTTATTAATTTTCATTGGCTGCAAATATCAGGTTCTGTTTTTTTTTTCTGTTGCCTGAATGGTTAAACATAATAGGATAATTTTACATTTGAAAGAGATAAAAAACTGATTTCCTCAATTACTTACTTACATGTATTTTACATTTGCTGTTTCTGCCAGTAAAGCCTTTCACAAAAGCATTTTCCAGAAGGTTGTCCAAAACAGGTAGAGGAGGGGAGAACATATGAATTTTGAATGCAAGTGACTATCTGAAAGCATTTTTATGCTGTTCACCCACATTCCCTTACTTGTAAGACAAGGAACCACTGCGTAAGCTACCGATAGCAATCAAGCACTCACAGATCATAGATTCACAGAATAGAATCCTAGAATAGTTTGGGATTGAAGGGACCTTTAAAGGTCATCTAACCCAATACCCCTGCAATGACCAGGGACATCTTCAAGTTGACAGGTTGCTCAGAGCCGCATCCAACCTGACCTGGAATGCCCTAGCAGCATGGTGGCTTCCAGCTTCTCCTGTCTGTTGCCCATGCTGCATACACTGGTGTAGAGGCACTTCAGCTGGGCTGACAGCTGTGTCACCTTCTTAGAGGAACATCCCTTAATTCCTTTGAGGTCTTTCACTGGTGTTTGCCTCTTGGCTCCTATTACCTCAGGAGCCCCTGGCTCATCTCTGTAAGACTTCAAGTGTGCTGCAGGGTAGCCAGCACGGCTCAGAGCAACCAGCTGCAGGCTCTTGCTAGCACCCCATCCCTCTAACCTTGGTGTGTCATCCCACAGCTTGCCATGGGCAAGCCTGGTATTATCCCCCTTCCTGCCTAGTTTAAAGCTCTGTCAATGAGCCCCACTAGCATGTGCGCAAAGACCCTCTTCCTCCTTTCAGAAAGGTGAACCCCATTTGATCCCAGAAAGCCTGGTGCCATGTAGGCCATCCCATTATCAAAAAACCCAAAATTGTGTCGGTGACACCAGCCACAGAGCCATCGATTAACAGGCTGTGCCCAACTGTTTCTTCCAACGTCACTGCCTGCAACCGGAAGGAGAGAGGAAAAAATAACCTGTGCTCCAGATTCCCCTACCATCCCAAGGCCCCGAAGTCTCTTTTGATTCCCCTTGGACTACTTTTTGTGGCTTCATTGCCACCCACATGGAAGAAAAGTAATAGTGACCAACAGATGTCCTGGTCAGTTTTGATACAATAAGAAATCATCACTAGTTAAATAATTAACTTAGCAAGGCCATATTTCTTGAAATGCAGATTCGCATTTTTGAATGTTTCATCTTAATCAACATAAAGTTTGAAAGAAACGAAGAACAACTGAAGAGCAGTTCAGCATGCCTGAACTGGCACCCTAGGGGCTACATCCAGCTTGCAGGCTGCTTCCATTCAAAAAAGACATAGAAAAGATGTTTGGGAGAATGACAGGATGCTGCTGTTAAGAAATATCCCCTCCTGCACATACGACCAAAGCCTATATACTTACCAGCTCAAAGCACTGATACCAAGGAGAGCTGGGGGAGTGGAGTCAGAGGCACAAGTTTTCTGTATCTGCCTGGAGTCCAGCAGAGCGCAGTCAGCATCGCTTTTAAGGAGTCCCTAAAGCTACCAAAAGTGGGAAAACTGTCCATATTCTCCACTGTGGAGAACACGTACAAAACCAAAGCATAGTGTGAGCCTTATGATGTGCCTTGTTGGAGTTCAACACGACATCCCCACTGCCACGCTGTTATAACCACACATTAGCGATGTGGATCATGCTTTCCAGATCAAATTCTTTCAATCCGTATATTTACATACTTATTTCAGAATTTCCCTAGTTAAGGCAACTAGCAGATATTAGTCATGAAATTGTTTCTACGAAGAACCTGCTATTTTGATATTTCTTTAGCTGTGGTAGCTTTCCTGTCACCTCCTAGAATAGAGTACTGCGTTTTTCCTGGTGACACAGATCCTCCTTCTTGTCTCTCCAAAGTCCTGATGCTTTTAGAACCTTTGCTTTTTGACAGTTTAGTTTATCATATGGCATTATGAACCATGCCGTTCTTTCCTTCGCTGAACCTGATTCTGTATCAGCAAGATTAAACAGCTGCATAAACACCTCATTTTTTAAAGCTGTTTATTATCTTTATTTATTCTTATTTGATTTATGAACTGGAATTACTTCATCTGAGTACTTTGGAGCAGGGTGTCTACCTACTTCTAGTCAAGCTTCAAACAGATCTTGATCACTGTCTGTTCCTGTGGCACACTACACTAAGATAGACTTTAAAGACCTGCACTTTTTATGGGCTTCCCATCTCACAAGTTAAGCATTTGACCCAATCTTACATCCCATAGCTATCCTTGCTCATTACCTAACCATGCGCATTAACCAGCATTTCTTATATGAAATAAAAACATGTTATTCTGACACTGTGGTTACTGTCTCCTAGCAACAGAACTTCTTAATAAGGCACTTGTTATTTTCAGGGGTCTGTGTCATGAATACTTTAAATAGCCTTAATTTTCTGTATAGGTTCCCTAACTTAATCAATCCTTTTCTTTATAAGTTTGATGAGCTATGAAAATGTTTTATTATTACCATAATACCACAATAACTTGACCTCTAAAATACAATACCTTCAAATCTCTTTGTACTAATGTTTCATTTCAACATTGCACTTAATTTAAGTGGAAGAAAGTTATTTTCTCACATAACAAAGAATTTCTGTTTAGCCAGTTTTATGCCCATGAGTATAGTTTCTCATAAGCATCTTTGCAAATTATTACAGTAGATCACAAATAAGCATATCATAAAAAGAGAAGAGAGATTCATGTACTAGTTCTTTTCAAATAAAAACAATGATCTTTCTGGCTTTGATCAAAACTTAAAAAGTGGATGTCACATTAGAAAAGAAAGGAAAGCACAAAAGCACAAATCTGAGAAAATAATGGGAAAACCCCTACTGAAATTACTTAGCAGTTTGTTTTAAATTCACCAGATACCTAGGATAGCAAGTCTAAGGTAATAGAACACAATATAATTGATATCTGATGGACTATTTCTTTCTTGAAAAGTTTTTCTCATCTTGTCTATCTTATAAAATTATACGTTTTCAGGGCAATTCTGGAAATCATGCAGAAATAAGTGCAATTTTACTTCTAAAGTCAAATCATTCATTTGTAAGAAATGAGTTCGGAAAAACTAATGAAGGTATTTATTACTTCCATAATTTTTAAAATTGGTTGAGGCGTTCTAATGTTCATATCGTTGGTGACAACATAAACTGGTAGAGAGACGGTATTGCAATCGTAGTCTGAAAAAGACTGAATACGTGTCTTAAAGTTATGTATTTCATTAACGGATGCAGTCGCAATGTCAATTTGCAAGCTGACTGAATGTATATCTTCACAGATGTGTACATCAATACGCTGAATGAGGCATCTGAGGAGAAGGGAAAAGCAGCTGGAGGAAAGAACTGAATTGCCGTCCAGCTCAAAGCGCACAGACTTACCACGAGGTTATGAAAGCCTTCTTGTGGAGATAACGTTCACTGAGCACCTCAACAATCAGGACAGTTTGCTTTCTCCCAGAACTGAAAGACTAAAGATGATAAAGAGCGTTTCCTCTGGCAATAACCTCCTTTGGTACCTCTGACACCTTACCAACCTGTCTTCCACTGATCCTGGAAAACCTTAGGTTGTTGAAGGAGGAGAGTATCTGGAAAGTTATGTCATTAATGTGTCTTTTCCCTCAAGAACAAGGAATTTGCTAAATCTGTAAGGCTAGCTGTGGGTGAGCTAAAATGGTGGGGGACCGAGAGGTAGGTTTTGGTTTGTGAAGTACTGAAAGGTCTATCATGACAGAGGGAGTTTTATGCTTCAGTTGGACCCATCTTTGTAAAATCTCACTCTCCAAAGTAATAAACATGATTGGGTAGCCAGGAAGGTTTTTCATTCAATAGAATAACTATGGCACAAACGCCGTTATGTAAGCTAGTCTCACAACAACACAAATCTAATCGCACTGAACCTTTCAGAGAACATAGTTAAAAAAAAAATTAAAAAGTACCTATCTGTGAACACTATCTGCTTAAGTAACTGGTAAGGGGAATTGAAGGTATCTATATATAGAGGAAAAAACAAAGTACTGGAAATATTGCTGAAACCAGTGGCATGGATCACAATACTCAGAAATATATTGACGTTTACCAGCAACATGGTACGTCACTGTGTCTACACCATTTTTCCAGCAGATAATTTAGATTTTGAGGACTCTGACTCACAACACCAAAGACAGGATACTGGAGGTCACCCGCTCCACTCCTTCCAAATACTAAGTATCACCATAAAACAGGCAAAATTTTCCTTTAAGAGCTGTCCATGATGTGCAAGAGGTGGAAAAAGTATTCTTATATTGAACGTCAATATAAGAACACTTGGAAACTGGAAAACATCTGATATTTATATTTTTTTAAAACAGTAGACAATAATTTGTTTGTGACCATGCTCAGCACCCAACAGAGGTAACACAATAGTAAGCGTCACTGACAGTTAAAAACTGACTTTAAAATTAGTGGATGAATTGAAAAAAACAATTATTACATTGCATTTACTTCCTTTAAGCAGCATGTGGTACACCAAACAATAAAAAATACAGTAAAAACTTTCAAAAGAGCCAGCTTTCCAGAACTTTAAGTCACCAGAACTCTAGTTTGGGAGCACAGAAGTCTTAGAGAAGTATTTGTAAAAACTGGGAACAAATGACACGTACTTTACTAGATGCCCCAAAGAGTGATGAAACATAAAAGCCACCTATATAGAAATAACAAGAGAAAAGAAAAATAATGACAGTACAACTTACTGCTTTTTAAAAGACTCAGAATTTTCCCAAATCTTGCTAATTATTGATAAATCTTTTGAAAAAACAGATTATTTCTACGTTATTACAGAAATGTAAATTTTGTTCCCTAGTTTGGAGTTTTTTTAAAAAGTAAAAAGGAAAAAAAAAAAGAGGGCAATGGTGTTGATAAGGATTTAGAGTCTAAGTAACCTGATACGGCTTCTAAGATAGATAAATAGATTTTTCAAAAATAGAGACAATCAACAAAGAAATAGATGCTAAAAAAATAAAACTATTACCATCAACAACTTTGATGTTAACTAAGTCTTGTCAAACACACCACTAACCTTTTTTGACAGGATACAAGTTTGGATGTTAAAGAAATTTCTCTTAATAAAGTGCTTGGATTTAAAAAAAAAAATAAATCTGACTTAGTACTACATGACATCTTGATTTTAAAATCTGACCATTTTAAAAATGGCAGTATACGGAAGTAGCAACACCCACCAAAGGTATCAAAAACAACTTTACCAGCACATCTGAAAACAAAGTGACTGGGAAAATATTAATGAATTGGGCAACTAAACAGTGAGGTTCCTCAAAGATCATTTTTGGTCTAATTCTCATCAATATATTTAATTCATGATCTGAGAATATTTTTGATGAATGAGAATAGAAAATCTTTGGCAGTTAAGTGGTTTAGTTGACAAAGATTCATGAAGCAGTGAGTAATGAGGGAGCTGGTTACTGCTACAAACAATCTGAATCACTTGGCTAAATGGTCACAACGCACGAAAATGCTTTAAATAGATCCTAACACAAAAAAATAAACCTCTGTGAAGAAACAACACAGATTACACTGACCAGACAGGATTTTCTCAGTTCGCTACTTTTACTGAGCAGAGGACAGAGAGGATCTGGTTTTACAGGGTCTTTTTTCCACCCTCATTTTAAAAAACAAGCTGCCCGTAAAGAGTTTACATTTAGACAGACAAGGACAAAACAACCTTCGGTGACTTCAGTCTGAAGGGAGAGGAAGATAACTTAATTGTCGCTGGTTTACAATGCATTTGCATGAGCTTCCTGTTTTCCTGAGTCTGGTGATGTTCTGGGTACTATGCCTTTTTTTGGGAGGGGGTAAGAGGGGGATTCCCTCACTTGGAGCCTTCCACTACAACACAGGTTACCTATTCCTGTATTTTTGGCAACTGCAGAAGAACCAGGAGCTCTTCAGCTGAGGACGCAGCTCTGCACAGACCTCCCTTTCAATGACACATGCTCTAACTGGCCGGTCTCCTGCCTGAGATGGGAGTTCATAGCGGTTCAAGCATGAGCACAAAAGAGGCAAGCACCTCTAAAAGCACAGCACAGCCAGGACAGGATCATAGAATTATAGAATGTGTTGGGTTGGAAGGGACTTGAAAGGCCATCTAGTCCAACCCCCCTGCAGTAAGCAGGGACATCTTCAACTACATCAGGTTGCTCAGAGCCTCATCAAGCCTGGCCTTGAATGTCTCCATGGATGGGGCCTCCACCACCTCTCTGGGCAACCTGTGCCAGTGTTTCACCACCCTCATTGTAAAGAACTTCTTCCTCATGTCTAATCTAAACCTGCCCTGCTCTAGTTTAAAACCACTGCCCCTCGTCCTATCGCTACATGCCCTTGCAAACAGCCCCTGCCCAGCTTTCTTATAGGCTCCCTTCAGGTACTGGAAGGCCGCTATAAGGTCTCCCCAGAACCTTCTCTTCTCCAGGCTGAACAACCCCAATTCTCTCAGCCTGTCTTTGTAGGAGAGGTGCTCCAGCCCTCACATCATCTTCGTGGCCCTCCTCTGGACCCGCTCCAACAGGCCCATGTCCTTCTTGTGCTGAGGGCTCCAGAGGATGGAGAACGTATGGAGGACAAAGACAAATGCTCAGTGTCGAAGGCATAGAAACCCTCAGTGCACTAGGCTCAGATGCCAGAAGTACCAAGTGGATGGGAAACGGAATGCTTAAAATATCAACTTTGCTGTATTGTCTAGTTAATTGCAAAGACACAAAATAATCATCCTGTGGATGCCGGCATCAGTACTGTTCTTACAATTACATTTGAAAGCCAGGAAAGAAATTTAACCATGTTGAGAGACTTGAGAAACCGGCTTCCTACATATTTCAGTGAGAAATTCACATTCTAAGTCAGTTTGCAAGGTCTAATCATCTCCCCAGACTTTTCCAAAAAAACACAAAAGTAGTTTCAACTGCAATAATATTTACCAATTTCTGCAAGCTGTCAACAGCTTTGAGACCTTCAAATGAGAAAGAAATAGATAGAAACCATATGGTATAACCAAGAAGTTCACCAAGAAAATTACTGGAACGCATGTCTGCAATGGGGGTGGATAGTGCTCAAACAACCAAGCAAGCGCCTGACCACGCTCGCTTACTCGCTCTGTTCAGCACAGCATCACTCAGGTGAACTAAACCTGGTCCAAAAGCGTTAGCACAGCACTTCACTGGAGCTCATAAACCTGCTCCGGCAGAGCTCCGTAGCTCAGGTGCAGAGCCACACGGACATGCCCATTCCACTTCCATTTCTGGTACTAACTCAGACGTTGTTACCCTGGGCGTCTCTGCACTGCAAGAGATTTATTGACTTGACCACGAGGTGCCGTGACTTACAGTATTAAGCACCGGCTGTGAAGCAGAAGGATGTGCTTCCAGCCCTCAGCCTGAAAACTAAATCTCCTTTCCTGTCCTTTTGTGAGCAATGTGAGAAAAAGCAGAGCCGCGTTACACCCATGTAGCTACCACAACCCACTGGGGAACAGAACGCACGCACTGCCGGGAACAGCCATCGTTAGCTGAGCCTGAAACATTCTCCTTTTGATTTGATGACAATATCCAATTTAATTCCCATATTTAAGTACTTCTTCATCACCAAACCGAAACAGAAAAACCCTGCAGATGTGAGATGGTGGAGGAAATGTGGAAAATTCCAGTAATTAGTTCATTAAAAAGAACAGAATTTGCCAAATAGGTATATTATACTAGAAATTTCTCTACTCTGGATGAGAATCGGTGGAGAAATACTTATGTCATTGAGCCGGTGAAAGCTTTCTCCATCGACAACAGTGGGACCAAGGTTTAAATCAAAATGTCTGTTAATCACATGGACAGAGTAAGATTTATCACATCTTTAATTTCTCACTTTTTAAGACTTTGGGATTAGTTGTTGAGGAAGACACTCAATTTAGGGAAGACTGTTACTTAGCAACCATAATCGGTTTTAAAACAAAGCTTTATCCTGTCCTTTTTTTCAGTGAGGAAATAATAGATCCCTGTCCTTAAGTGTTTCTAACCAAATTAATTGCTAGAGCAAACGTCTAGACTGAACATCAATGGAAAGCCGTAAGCAAGCTGCTTCTGAAAGCAGCATCCTTACACAGTTTGACCCTTTCCTTGTTTTTGCATTCGTGGCAAAGACAGGCTCAATTCTTAAAAAAAAACCCACAATTTTTTAAAAAGTTTCCTCCAGATACTAGCTGTGAGCTGATATAGAGCAGTCACGTCCATGGATATGGGAAAAGCGATGCTTTTGTAAACAAATGAGAAAAATAAATACCTGGTGTGTTCCATTCTCTGCAATAAGAGTGCAAAAGATAGCAAGAACAATCAGGGAACGTGGAGTAGTTCACCCTCAAAATCAAATATCAGATCAGAATAGCTGTCTTGCTACGCCCGTCTAAGATTCGAGCACAGACTCCACAAAGCTGCCAATTACACTGAAGCTAAGCTGGCCCCACGCGTGTGCTCTGAAAGATTTTGGTGCTCCTAATCATTGTACCTAACATGCTGAGATACCCAAAGGTTTCAAGAAAAGGACAAGCCAGCAACATATGGCCTAAACAGACTGTTCGTGTCTTTCCCTAAACAAGGCATAGCTTCACCTTAGAGTGACCTTGCAATTACAGGCTACTGGGAGCACTTACGCACTTGAAAACAGTCAGCGCAACAAATGGCAGGGACAGGAAAAGACTCAGAAATACCGAACGCAGAGAGCTCTCACTAGGCAAGGTGTGTATCCTGGCCACGCTGTCTGAGACAACCCGCCTCTGCTCAGGCCATTTGTGCTCTGCATCTTAAAATGCAACGTGGAAGCACAAGAATCCTTTACACTGTCACTTCCTATACAGATGAAACAATGATAAAGGCTCCTCCAGAGCTGCGCTTTTTGCAATTTGAGGCCAAGGTTTTGAAAAAAATCCTCCCTGAAATAATAGATTTAAATAACTGCAAAGTAAGCAAAGTAGATTAACATGCCAGCTTCCTCCAGCAGCAAGAGCAGAATCTGAATAGTGTTTCCTAAGCAGGTAGGGAAAAATTGCAATGCCACCTCAAATAACTCATGCCTATATGACTCAGTCCAGGAATATTAATGAAATCCACAGATCCAGTGCCTGTACTCATTAGAGTTTAGGACATACTGGAGTCTGAGCAATAACCTACCAAATTTACTGTAACTGTTCTGTACCTGGTATCATTTGTGTGCAGCAAAAATAACTTGTCAATTCTTGACAAACCCCTAAATCTTAGAAATCTGCTAATTTTAACTGCAAAGTTGTTTAGTCTTTCTTAACTGCTCTTGAGTACAAAAGCTTAAGGATAAGAATGTCCTTGTATCACTCTTACACCACAAATTGCAATCGATGTGTGATTTCTTTTAAAAACACGTAACTTAACATACATGTATTTCATGTATGTGAAAGATAAACATAATAAATACTTGCAAATATACCAAAATCTGGGCTGATCTTGTAATTTAGTGGAGGAATTTTATATACACCGACGAATCTACAAGACTACAACTAGCAACAAGTATTACAGGTAATTTGCATTTCTTGTCAGACAAACAATTTCTCTCTAATAATCTTTTCCCCTCTCTAAATCAAAAGTGGCTTTATATCAAGTGTGGAATCTCAGATCTCAGTGATTTCCTTCTGAGAGGGCTGCAGTAGATGACAACATAAGCGAACAGATTCCAGGTTTACTAAATAAAAAAAAAGAAAAAAAAAAAGGAACTCTAGAGCATAGGAGAGCTAAAATACGTTTTCCTCTGTCTTATCCCTGTGTTTCATTGTGAAAGGGTTTTTCTCCTAGTAACACAGTAATAGCTGCTGGCTCTTTCTCCTCTGTGATTTCACATGATACATTCCTCACTGGAGCTCTCAGCAATTTATTCTTCATGCCTTGCTGCTTTGAGTAAGTTCAGTGTTGTACACCTAAAAATTAGAAATAGGTAGGGAAAAAAAAATCCCCTTAGTTCAACAGGTGGCATGAAATGCCTCTATCCCAGAAGACGTTAAAGCCATGGCTAGGTTCTGGGTGCAGGGAGGGTATTTATTTATTTCATTCTTAAAGGCACAATATGTGCTAGACACAGCGCTCACATGGAGACTACTGATTTTAAAACTGCCGTTCAGGTTCCGCCTCCACCGGATCAGGTCAAGAACCTTGGAGAATTTATCTCAATGAGCCGGGAAAGAGGTCACCCCATGGGGGAAAGAAAGGCCTTAAGAAAGATTGCTACACAACCGCAGCGCTGTGTGGGAGCACGCCGCTGCTAACAACAGAGGCCATTAGCCAGGGTTTGCCTACATTTGTACGGCTAAAAACCAAGGGGATAAAATTCCATCACTGACACAGCACCCCGATTTAACTTTCAGGAGCTGATAACGTTAAAAACATCAAGTGCTTGGGTTTCTACATCCTAAAATTAAAATTACATCAATGAATTACAGCTTCAACTTTGAGGACTCTGAGCTGTCGCAGCCAAAAATGAGAAAGAAGCCCCCAGGAGGCCACCAAACCCTTACTTATTCATTCAGAACGCGAACACTAAACCTCATTGATCTTCTGATCACTACAAATTATTGGTAAGCTCTGCATTAAACCAGACTGCTGTAAATTGGAGTTGACAGTATTATCACTGAAAGAAATGCATGAGCTCTGTGTTTGCCAAAGTGTGACCTCCTGGGCTAGTGGTGTAGCACGGCAGCACTGCAAGGACTGAGATTTCTAATCCAACTGCCATTCTCCAGCAAATGATTTCAATCACAAAGAATTATCTTTGCTTAAGAACATTTCTTCCCAGTAGACATGCACCATCACTTAACAAACAAAAAACCTGAAAGGATATCGGTGCAACATTCCCATCTCCAGGTGCAACCTCATGAAACTCAGCTGCATCTGGACATTAATACCCTTCCAGACAGCCTCCTTCACTGAAACCATCCTCAACAGACATTCCGACACTAGCGTGCATGCAAGCAGGATGAAAATTCAAAAGAACAATCACAGAAATTAAATGTGCGTGGTTAAGACCACAGGAGGAACCTCCTACTAACAAGGTTAGCGACAAGCACTTTTATATTATAGGAAGCAAAGACATTACAGAATGTAACTGTCAACTGACTTAGGAAGCTGGCATGACTGTTAGGTTTGTAATTGACTGGAACAAAGACCTTTCTCTGGTTTTGTCTTTTTTTTCCCCTTTCGTATACTTGAAGATGGCACATGTATATTGCTCCTCAATCAGGGCCCCTTGGCATCACCTCAATGGTAAAGAATTACCGAAGGAAAGCAAGCCACAAAGGAGACGGAAGGAAAAAGTTACTTAATCCTTTCAAGGTTATTTGTTGACATGGGCCAAGGGTGACATTCAATGTGAAGAAAATTATCTGGTTAAAATGGTAAACAAAGAAAATTGCTTTGATGACCAAAGCTTTTATGGAAATGTGGGAGCTGGCGTACCATGTCTGAAAGGTAGGCAGGTACCTGGGAAGAAACTGAGGACACCTAGAGAAGTTCCAACTGCAGAAGTCTGCAATTTTTGTACATTTTCCACTTCAAGGATCTAATGGAAATGATGTAGCATACTTACATACAAATGCTTTCACATGACTAGTGACATGTTTATGTTATATTATCATCAAAACAGTTCACTTGAGTTTGAAAAGCTAGAAGAAATTCTCTTGACAACAAGCCTCAAGAGATATTTGCAGATGAACTGAAGAATATTGTATTTGGTTCATAATTAAAGGATAGAGCCAATAAATGCCTTGGGAATCTGAAATATTGGCGCTGCAGTCCCTAGTTAGTTTAGGCACCTGTGTTACAAAGCAGAGTCAGAAATCCTGTTCTGGGCATACCTCTGTCCCTTCCTAAAGGATACCCTGAGCAGAGCCTACCAGTCATCCCAAATGACACCCAGTGGCACCTGTGCAAAAATTATTCAGCTCTCTGGGCCACAAACAGAGCAGATAGATAGACAGATAGAAAATAGGGCACACAACTGCAGACACAGGGGAAGAGGTGAGGTCCTATCTTCTGGTTCCTGCTGCTTTGGGTTACATTATTAAACCAGTTGGGGTTTTAATCTATTTCCTGATGGGGCCAGTAGGCTGTAATTAGAGGAAAATATAAGAAATGGGATGAGAATAATGTGATCCTTCCTGGACATGCAGCGTTGACTGTCCCAAGTTAGAAGGGAAAGGGCATTCTGAGTCAAAGGTTGCAATTGCAGCAACTTTTAGCAGCCGAAGTACTCTCATGAATTCTTCATGAATCCCATTATTTTGGCGCTCAGATCATACTATGGCACCAAGTTCCACAGTTTTATCTGTGCACAGTAACATTTTTTTAAACTTGGTTGCCTCTCAGTTCTCCTAGTGTGAGTGGCGGAGAGTAGCCATTTCCTCCCTTCTGTGTTTTTTGTAGGACCCTCTTGAGTACAGCAGCAGCTCCTTAACTCCTGGTCAGCTTTGTTACCCATCCCTAGTTTGTGTAACATTTCTTTTGAAGCAGGGAGACCAAACCTGCATATGCAGCCTTCCAGATAGGATGCACCGCAGATTTATACAGTGGAATAATGAAGTTCTTTGTTTTGCTCTTCACTCCTAGCCTAATATTTCCTAACATTTGATTTGTCTTTTTAACCTTTTCTGAGCAGTAAGCTGGTGCTTTCAGAGGTGGCGGGGGAAGCCCAAAATTTCCTTTTTCATTACTGTGCTCTCTTTACCCTTTATGTTTAAAAAACAGTGCTAGAAAGAAAAAAAAAAAAAAAAAAGAAAAAAAAAGGTAAATTATTGTCTTCATCCTCAAGTTCAGAAACTCACTACTCAAATAATCAGCCCCCACAGGCAGGAAAGCAAATAATTCTGATAATTTCTCTTCGTCAAAGTAAGGAGCAATTTATAGTAATAGTCAGATATTTTCTGACAGAGCACTTTTCTGTGGTAAAATGAGAATTCAACATTCAATTTCCTGAGGAAAAAAAAAACAAGGGGGAGGTGACCCAGCTTCCCACTTCTTCTGCAGCTCCTCCACAGCCCACCCAAGCAAAAGACCTAAGGACAAGGCACAGGTTACACCAGGCCAAAAAGCTGCAGAAAATAAACAGTTAGGTTCTTCCCAACCTGACTTAAAAATAATAATAAATAAAAAAAACCCTCCTTCCCATTGAAATTTTGCACATTGATCTTGAGCTTTTGGTTACAAGGGTAAGTTTTTAGAAATACCAAGACTACATCAGGCAGCTTGACTGATCCCTTTACAGCGCGACAGAGGAAAGACAAGCCCAGACTAGACTCACGTTTGTATCTAGAGTCATGAAGCCATTTGGAGCGTAACAACAACTTTATTGAGTCGGCAGATTTCTGGACAATGCCACATATATATTCTCCCCTTACACGTCAGTAGATGGCACTCTCAATATTTACTATCTACATATTTTGCACGCTTACCAAAAAATTGCTTCCTCTCATGGAACCGTAGCAGTAGATCACAGGTCCTTAAACAGCTTCCCTTAGTGGGGAGCTCTGGGCTTTACCTACAAATACAGTGCAGATCTCAGTTTTCCCCAGGCACAGCAGCTGGTCAAGTATGTTGTCAGGGCCCGTAAACTCATGGAAATGTGAACTGTACATATTGTCTGTACTTTATGTGGTTAATAGCTAATCCACTCTCCCATCCACAGTGTAATATGCCTCAAAATTGGCCCTTTCTACAAAAGTCAAAAAAAGGTTCAGCATTAACAAAACATCTGCATATTGTATCAAAAAGAGGTCTGTTAAACCAGAGCCCTCTTCATTTACCTGGTCACTTCACTATCCATTTAGAGTCTTATCAACTTCATTTAGTTGTTTGTCCTTCATATTTGTACAGCCAGTAGAGTCGTGGGAAGGCAGACTGAATGCCTCCTCTGTGCACATCAGGTACGTGAAGTTCCTTTGAATTAAAATTATTAAAGTTTTATTTGCAAGAAGAACCATAGCTAGTTTGGGTTAAAAGCTAACAGTTCACATGACACACTACAACGCAAAAGTAGTTCGGAAGAGAAAGCACATCTAGGGCTGACTGCTTGCTGGGGCATTTGGGGAAGGCCGGCTGGTACGAATTCCTCGCACACCACCACCCTGCCGTGCAGGGCACTATTTTTACGACGTGGTCAGGACTGCAAATTTCACACCTTTGAAAGAGTCTCACGCGGGGGCACTTGGTTTCTATCAAAGCCTGCTTCGTACAGCAAGCTGAGAGTTATGAATACTGAGCAAGTCTCAACCCTTGCTTATCCTCACAGAGCAGATGAGATCGGAAACAAAGATGAGAAGAAATTAAGCGTTTCTCTTTTATTGTGCACTATTACAGTAAGCGCCGTCCCATCAGCCCAATGGTATCAAGACATAACACTACTATAGTCCTTTAATACTTCCTTTTTTGAAAAAATTTCTAAGCTATAATAATATATAAAATTTGATAAATACAATTACTACCAACATTTAATTGATTCTTGATTACAATCAATTATATTTCTGAAACAATCAAGCATCCTACAATTAAAAATAATTGATTCGTTAGCACACCCCTAGTAGACAATTACACAAATGCATTATTTATGTAATTAGATACACTTACAGTTCATTATTCCAGTTTTTATTCTATTGTTGTAAAGCTATAGAAATAGCGCCTTACTTTTTAATCTTCCTTTGCCTTCTATTGACATAGAGATCACATTTATTTTATTTACCCAATTTCAAATTAGAAATCAAAACCTGAAAGAGACTCAATCCCTACAAAAACAGTAATTAAAGCTCATTTATTCGTCATACGGGTGAAAAGTAAGGGCAACAAAGTATTTTTCAGGGGAAATCTGCTTACTGAGTTGAAAAAAGCAGCTGTAAGCAACAGATTTTTGGAGGTTTCAAAAATATAAATTAAAATATCTACATGTCAGGCTCTTGCTTAAATGAGAATTTAAGGCTGAGCATGAAAGAGAAGCTAGTGAACAATTACTGTGATCAGAGCTGCTTCCAAGCCCAAAAGTAACGGCCACGTACTTGTTATTCTATTATGGCATCAAAACCAGTTCAGAAGTCTTGACAGTCATGACAACAGATTAAGGATCCGATTTTAAGATGTTCTAGTCCTCCACATATTTTACCAACTTCACTTACGACTGTGAATGTCCAGACTTGCTAAGAAAATGCAATAAACCCACAAACCAAACACCACCAAAAAACACTCTCCCTCCCTCCCCCCACAGAAAAAAACAAACACCCAACAACCCCCAAAACCCAAACTACCCTGTTATCTAGCTATTTAGTTGAAGTGTCTTATGTTGATCTGACTCTATTCTTAATAAAATAGAGGAAGATAACACATACTCTGAATTCCTTTCAGGAAGCATAATGATGTCCGTGAGTGCTAGATTACTGAATTTCATGCTAATGTACTTTGGCCATGTAACTCCAGTTGACATTTCAACTGCTTGTAGATGACTAAGGGCTGACCAGGCTTCCTTACACTCTTCTGAAACTAGCAGCCCACCAGAGAACCGAGAATATCCTACAGTGAACCTGTAGGCACAGTTTTCTAGCTCTACTGACACTGCATTGTTCTCAAAGCTACATATTTGTCTTACCTGCAATCAGGGTGTCCACCTTGGGTTTTGATCAGCTTCTTTTCCGTATCTGCATACTATTCAAAAGTGCGTTTTATTATTAACAGCCACATGTGGTCAGACCAAAGAAGGAAGGAGAGATGTGTGAGAACTGGAAGGGGCACCTCTGGTCTCAGAAACAGGAGAGAAGGGAGAAGCACGCTGACAGCTCACCGAGCAAGGCATCATGGCCTGCCTGCTAATTGATGAGAGTACCACATTAATCCAGGAGGGAAAAGAAGTGAATATAGAGAAATACAATGACATCTTCCCTTCATTGGCACACTACCACCATCCGATGGCCTCAGCAGACTTCAGAAAACAAGTCTGCCAGACTTGTTCCCACAGGGCTCTGAAGCAATGGCTATTAAGAGCTCCCCTCTGATCCCTCTGGACTGAACATGGGGTCCTGCCACATAACTTCAACCCCAAGATTCCTGAAAAAGGGACCAAATGAAAAAACCCAAGGAACACAAGTCTGTAAGCTCCTATGTTTAAGTTGCAGCAAGCCTTGTTTTCCAACAGCATTACACTTTACTTCCACTTCACACAAATGTTTGTAATATTTATATCAGTGCTTGTTGTCCATGCATTTGCATTTCTTTTTTTACAAAAAAGAAAGATTAAAAGAGTGAGTTTATCAATCTGTTGCTGGTTTTACCTTTCCTAAGGAGGCTATGTAATAAAGCTCCCAAGGTTAATGTAGAAAAAGTTACAAAAATTACTTTTTTGGTAGAGTTCCCAGGCAAAATGCTTCTCCAGTCTTCCATGGTCTTGGTGCATTCCTCAAAGAAGCTCACTAAGTTTCCACTCTCTTTGCTGAACAAATGAGGACAGAGGAGGAAGATAAGACATTTGGTAATTGCTCATGCTTGCACTTTTTAAAAATTAGATACTGGGAATGGCAGGGAGTGTCAGGAAGTAAGTCGTCATTGCTCCATCCACAGATACAGTTAAAGATGCAGCTCCCTTGTGGCTCCTCAGATGCTATCACAAATGCTTCTTTCCAACCTCTAAGAGGCGCCGATGACCGTAAATCTTCACACATTCCTGCAAGCCTGGGTGAATGGTCTAGACTTCTGTCCCCTGTGTGTTTCTCATTTTGTGACACAAACCAGCCAGCCACAGTCAGAAGCAGACACTCAGAGAAAAATGCAGCAGGAACTCAAGGTGGAGAGGAGAAAACTATGATGAAAACTATGATGATAATTTATCTCATTGTTCTCCAGCAGCTTTGGTGCTGAAAGATATGCCCCTACTCAATTTGACAGCCAAGCATGAAAAGTATCACGCTAAAGAGAATACCACCAGCGGTATTTTTCATAACAATAAAGGATGCCCTCTCAGATCCCATGAAATGGATAAGCTACTTGAAAATGATCACGGACTGGCCAGCTACACACAGCAGAGTCTGTCGTATGTTACACCCACATCAGGCACTGCAACTCCAAAATAGTTGAGGTCAGGAAGGCAATCAAGAATACCCTCAGGCAAAACAGAAGATTTCTTGGAGAATCAGCTGACGACATTACAATGCAATCACTGACCAACAAAAAAACAAAACAGAAATATTTTTAAATGATCGTGCCTTCAGCTCTGAGTTTTCTGGATTGAATTTAACAGACATGGACAGAAGTTATATTTGGTTTATGTTTATATGGGTTCAGCTTTTTTGGTTGATTTGCTTCCTCACTTTTCACAAGCTAAAAGCTTCTGTTTTCTTATGCTTCTTTCTCCACGCTTATTAAAGACTATAAAGTAAAGGAAGAAGAGTATCTACCTCCCCGCAACCTTTCTTTAAAACTGGTGTTTAGACTGCGTAAGAATTTCTAACCCCTGCTGAGGTTCAGAGTTACACAGCTCCAAAGAAACTAAAACACCCTGGTCTACCTTACGGTCCAATGTTATTCCTCATTTTGTCTGGGCACGAGTTACAAAACACTTCAAACTCTGCAAAGAAGTACGGCTGCCTTCCCAGTCATTATGTCTTAAAAATCAGAGGAAAGTTCTTCCAAGTGTGTTTATTTAATCCAAAACATTAACATGCTGACAGCTGTTGAGCTGCTTCATTTAGCTGTCACAACAGACCATAAAGCACCATAGTGAAATGGACACTTCTGTGTATGACATCTGCCACTCTTCCATTAACTGCTGCTTCGCCACAAACACTTTGCCAAATAATTAATTTGGCTAGGTGTATGCAACAGAGTATTTTTTTATGCATTAAAACATCTGGGTTTTCGCACTGCAAGGTTCTGCCTAATGTAATGAAGTCCAAATAGAAGATTTTAAACTGCCATTTTTGGCTATGACACAAGAAGGGTTCCTGCAGGGAGATAACATGCCTCATCTACTCAGGAAAGCATACCTTCTGTAACATAAGTTGAAAAGCCTTACTAAAAATATTGACATTGTAAGCTTTAATAGAAATAAAAATTCTTAGGAAAGCTTCATCTCTACAGGGCTGTTCTTGAATCCAAAGCATCTGCACCTCAGTGGGAAACACAGGTTATATGAAAGCAATTTATAATGGTGCTGCAGCACAGGCAGAATAGGATAGCCTTAATATCAAGTAAAAAAAAAAAAAAAAAAATCACAGTAGATGCCTTTGCAAAATTTAATCCTGAGAAACGTAGAGTACTCAGGACTCTCACAAGAGTCTGTAAGAATGCCTGAGAATCAGCAGTTCTCAAAAACAGGCTGAAAGTCAGGAATTCTCCTACTATCAAAAAAACCTAAAGTCTGGGTTTGGAACCGACTAAAGCACAAGTGACAAGGGCTCCTTGAATCAAACTTGCTGCAATTGCAACCTAAATCACAGAATGCCACCAAGATACTCGCAGTAGTACCTGCCAACCATAAGACTGCATAGCAAGAAACAACCTTTCTCTTCCACCTGGAGATGACAAACAACTGATTCCTGACTGTGTATTTTCTCAGCTTTGTAGGAATTATATGTGTCTCCCTGGATTTAGTTGAGTATTTGGTATTTAGTACTGAGCCCCAGGGCTCAGTATCAGGACCAGTTTTCTTTAATATCTTTATCAGTGATCTGGACAAGGGGATTGAGTGCACCCTCAGTAAGTTTGCAGACAAGTTAGGTGGGAGTGTCGACCTGCTTGAGGGTAGGAAGGGTCTGCAGAGGGATCTGGACGGGCTGGATCGATGGGGCGAGGCCAATGGTATGAGGTTGAACAAGGCCAAGTGCCAGGTCCTGCACTTGGGTCACAACAACCCCATGCAGCGCTATAGGCTTGGGGAAGAGTGGCTGGAGAGCTGCCTGGCAGAAAAAGACCTGGGGGTGGTGTTTGACAGCCGGCTGAATATGAGCCAGCAGTGTGCCCAGGTGGCCAAGAAGGCCAACAGCATCCTGGCTTGTATCAGGAACAGGGTGGTGAGTAGGACCAAGGAAGTGATCATCCCCCTGTACTCGGCACTGGTGAGGCCCCACCTCGAGTGCTGCGTTCAGTTTTGGGCCCCTCACTACAGGAAAGACATTGAGGTGCTGGAGTGAGTCCAGAGAAGGGCAACAAAGCTGGTGAGGGGTCTGGAGAACAAGTCATATGAGGAGCTGCTGAGGGAGCTGGGGTTGTTTAGCCTGGAGAAAAGGAGGCTGAGGGGAGACCTTATCGCTCTCTACAGCTACCTGAAAGGAGGTTGTAAAGAGGTGGGAATTGGCCTCCGCTCCCAAGTAACAAGCGATAGGACAAGAGGAAATGGCTTCAAGTTGCACCAGAGGACGTTTAGACTGGATATTAGGAAACATTTCTTCACTGAAAGGGTTATTAAGCATTGGAACTGGCTGCCCAGGGAAGTGGTTAAGGCACCATCCCTGGAGGCATTTAAAAGATGGGTAGACATGGTGCTTAGAGATATGGTTTAGTGATGGTTTTTGTCAAGAGTTGGACTAGATGATCTGAAAGGTCCCTTCCAACCTAGGCAATTCTATGATTCTATGTTCCACTATATTACCACTGAAATGTTTTATCTTAACAATTTAATGGAAAACTGAATTATAGTGACTTAGAATGTCACTAAGACCAGACTTTGAAAATGTTCCTAAGCAATTTCTAGGATGAAGCTCCACCAAAAAAAAAATTAAAAAAGACGAGTCTTTTAGTTAGGCTTGTTTCCAAATTTACTTTGCTGTTTTGAAAACCAACAAAGGCAGCGTGGGCGTTGCACAAGTGTCTGCATCTACCAACACGAGTGAAGACCTTTTTATTTTGGTGTAGTTACACCCTCTGCTTTACTATAGTCTTGCTACACTGGTTACTGCCACTCAGGGACAGATGCAGCCCCAATTTAAAGGGAGTATGCCCGGCTGTCTGATGCTAATTGGGTGGCTTAGCTTTCTTAGTCCTTGACTTCCCTATAAATCCACGTCTGTTTAAATGAACAAAACCTCTATTACACTTGCATTGATGAAAACGTTCAACAGTCATCACAGAAGTAATTCTAGGTTTATACTGGCACGCATTAGAGTAGAATCTGCTCCAACGTTTTTCAAAGAAGATCGACAGAGCCGAAACTCTGCATTCATACATTTTCAAGGCTCTTGCTAGAGCGGGGGTTTTCAGCAGCTGCACAGCGCTGCAAGTTGGCATAAGTTCTTGTTATATTGCCACAGGCTAAATTCAAAATCCTAGTTTAACACTGGTGGCAAACTACAATTAGTACTGTTCCTACACTAAAGAAAATAATCCATGAAATCCATCATTTTCATAGCCACATAAAAATTTATCACAAAAATGTTCAGCTTTACCGACTTCAGTTTGCTCCTGCTAATTTCTTTCTTTGCATTTCATATAAACAGCTATCTTTCATGAAAAAAACCAACACACCAAAACAGCCAGAACACCAGATTTGTGTAAAATTTTAGATTGGTACAAAACTTGTGTAATTTCCATTTCCTCTACACATTTGTGGAAATATGAGCCAAAATATGCAGACTGTCATTCCAGATGACAACCAAGGTTCATCTAATTAAATATGCTGTCTTGGACATCAGCTGGTATTTGACATTCAGAGAAGGACACAACAAACCTATACATTGTAACTATATTTTGTCTTAAGCCAATTCAATAGTCGTTTGTGTCCTGACACAAGAAAAGGAATTTATCCAATGAGAATGTCCCCCTTATTCCTACAGCAGCGTAATATGCTTTTGATCTCTGCTTCAATATCTTCCTGCAATAAATTACACTACTAAAATAAACTATAAATATACTTTTAAAAACATCACAGCAGTAGAATATTTTATCTTATTTTTCAAAATTTGCCACAGATTACCTTGAGTACTTTCTAAATCCATAGTAATTTAACAAATAATCTTGCACTTCACAACACTGAAGCCAAACTGTTGTTAACAAGTAAAGAGTTTGCACAGTAAAAGCCTTTTAAGTGTCACCCGAGTGTCCTGTAAGAGATAACCGAGGTGAAGTTCCTTATCTCATAACCCAGTTCTAGGTCTAAATATGTTCTTCTATGCCTGGCAGTTCTCTTCCAAGATTATATACGAACATTCAGCATACAGTATTCTAATTATGCACCATTTTAAATAGGAGTCTTCTCTTCTGTGTCCTTCTTCATTGATATAGTCAGATCTTATCTTTTATTCCAGATTCTTTCTTAGTGAAAATACAAACAGGTAGGGTTCAGTACAAAAGGACTGCATGTTCGGAGGTGGAGAAGATGGGAAGTTCACTAGTTGGCAATTAACACTAACTTATTACTACTTTTCATAGCCCAATATGTTTGTGCAATAAACAGAAGAAATTCCTGAGGGGATATAAAGAACGGTCAATAAAGGTTATAATACACAGAAGACCAATGAGGACAAACAGTATCACCATAGCCATCTGTACGTACCGTGTCTACCTGCAGCTGTGAGCCATGCCCGGAGAGGAATCTGAATACCTTGGCCATAGTCCTGATCTGTACCTGACAGAAGAGACACCTACATTTCTGCTCCAGTGAAGGCTGGGAAGGAGATGTCTGATTCAATGACGCCTGCTGGTATAAACTTTTAGGAAGCAAGAAGGAGAGCTAAAGGATATGATACATAGGATACATCTGTGATCACAAGGATGCCAAAGGATAAAAAGGCCATTATAACAAACAACATGGACAGCTATACAGAACATGAGCCAGGAGTAAAGAATAATCTGGCAATCGCAGAGGGAAGAAGCTGGTTGCTAGTATCATCTGAAGGCCAGACAGTGTTACAAACAGAAGCCATGAGATTACGACCAAGTACTCTATCCTGGAGAAAGTTGTGACTAAACCCTATGGAAGTGTGTACCTTTCATCCTTGAAATCAGGCATTACTGCCATTTTCAGTGTACAAAAAAACCACTATGAAAAAGAGTTGGCAGCACAGGAAAGAATTAATACTGAGGACACAAATTCTGCCCATCTCCACGTAAAAGGACAGAAGTGTTGTAAGAGACTACCCTTGGTAAATCATGACTTCCTCATTGTCCTCAAACACAGGAAAGAAGCTTACCAACTAGGTCAGATCACTTAAGAAGAGCATAAAAGAATGGCACAAGCAGCTGGAGCACAAGCAAAAAGGTCAAGACACAAAACATGACCATAAGAAACAAAGAAACCCTATGATCACAGCTGAGCGGAGACCAGGTCAGGCACACTTCTGAAGTGGATCTGACCATAACCTGCCCTTAAAGTGGATGCTCCAAAACACCAAAGTGCTCGCAATCTCTAAACATGAAGTAGAACAATGTTATTTTTTTAAATAGCAAAAAGTCTCAAACTAGTCAAATAAGAAAGATGTAAAAAGCTTTTAAAATGAATCTTTCTTCTTACCATGTCCTTACAGACTATGTTTTTCCTCTTGTCTTGTTCTAATCTAGCAGCCACTATGCCCTTTCTAGGCGTATAAATACTTCATCCTCCTCCTGGCCCCAGTCTGTTACCTGCCTGTCTCATAAGTCCCTCACTCTCCTAATTTGCTGTTTCAAAACCTAGCTGTCACAGTCTACCTTCCAGAAACGCGTCGCTCCTGAGCATGCGCTTGGGAAAGGAGCAATCTCCCTCTCCACAGATTTCCGTAAGATTCCAACTACAAGGATCCACAAGAAAGGAACCATATAAGCTATTACACACAACATAAAGTATCTATGTAGTAAGCCGTAAACAAATAAATAAAGCAGGCATCAGCCTTTACAACTATAAAGATGACAGATGACACTAACCAACTATTCAGAGAGAATGTAGAGATGATGCAAAGCAAGCCAGAGGGTTTCATGACTTTTTGCATTAGTCTTCATGAAGGAGGTCTATTGGTGTCAAGCAGAATTAATAGCAACAACAGTCAGAGCTCAACTGAGAACAGAGATTATTAGATTAATTACCTTTTTCAAGTTTAGTTGGTCTGACAAACACCAGCTAAGATATATTAAAAAAATAGTTGAACAGACATGAGAACTGATAGCAGCTCTGTGATGTCTCATGGAAGATGGTGAAAGAGTATTGCTCATGCTTAGAATGGGAGGAAAGAGGAGCTGGGAAACCACAGACAACTCAACCTGGACTTCAGACTTGAGAACATTTCTGGATAAAGCAAATCATCATGTGCAGCTATATGATGACACAGAGATAAGTAGCAATCAATATAGATTTCTTAAGAACAATCCAATTTCTTCCTGTGTGTGGCTAATAGGCCTTTTTAGTGGAAGAGGAGTAATTGTCATACATCTTGACTTCAGTAAGTTGTGATGAAATTTGGAAACAGAAATTAGATAACTGTACCCATGGAGGACCGATGTTTGACTGTCAAATACAAAGATGTATTGCGTGGTGCTTCAAAGGGCCTGTCCAGGGTCCAGTCCTTTTCAGCTTTTCTCTTAACAACCTACATGATACATAGAAGAAAATATTCCCGACAGTAAGAGGCACTGCAAGTATGTTGGAGGACTGTAGAAAGACTCAAATAGATTTTGACAAGAATCGCAGAATGGTTTGGGTTGGAAGGGACCTTAAAGATCATCTAGTTCCAACCCCCCTGCCATGGGCGGGGACACCTCCCACTAGACCAGGCTGCTCAAAGCCCCATCCAGCCTGGCCTTGAACACTTCCAGGGATGGGGCATCCACAGCTTCCCTGGGCAACCTGTGCCCGTGCCTCACCACCCTCACAATAAAGAATTTCTTCCTGATATCCAATCTAAATCTACCCTCTTTCAGTTTGAAACTGTTACTCCTCATGTTACTCCATCACTACACTCCATGCTAAAGAGTCCTTCTCCATCTCTCCTGTAGGCCCCCTTTAGGTCCTGGAAGGTAGTTATAAGGTCTCCCTGAAGCCTTCTCTTCTCCAGGCTGAAAAAAATTGTGATTACCTCTATCACAAATATAAGATAAGGAAGAGCTAGTTAGTATCCCTTCTGTTAAAAAAAAAAAAAAAAATCACCTGGAGGTATTTGGATATTTACAATCTATGAATCACAAGCATGACACTGCACAATGGTTTTGGGTATTCAAGAAAGATGTGAACAAACAGAAGACATTAAAAAACAGAGCAACAAGAACTAGCAGTTGGAAAACCTGAGCCCCAAAATACGAAAAAAATGAAGAAAATAATCTGTTCTCCATATCAGTGGTGGACAGAACAAGTAGTAATGGGTTTAAATGCCCACCAGAAAGATCCAGGATAGACTTTAGGAAAACCAGTCCACTAAGAATAATAATAAAGCACTGGAATAAAGTGTCAAGAGAAGCTATGAGTTTTCCATCTCTGATGATCTACAAAATAGAAATGACAACCTGATCCTACTTGGGGCACAAGGATGCCTTCTCCAAGTCTCTTCCAAGGCAGTTTTCCAAGACAAATTCCTCTCTTTACCTCCTCTTTTAAGGAGACACGTACATTTCCTCTGCATCAACACAATCTGTTGTACAATGGACACTGATTCAACATTTTTAATTCTAAAAGAGTGGGTTTATGGATGTGGTAGTCCCAAATATCAGCAAACACTGTTTGCATCTTTGAAAGCAAAGGTAGGGAAAAAAACCACCCCAAAACACAAATACACAGAAGAGACACATTTCAGTTTTGCTCTTTTATCAGAATGAAACTTAAGTCCCATCCATTTGTCCCTTTCTAATACTGTATTTTCTAGCAAGGGTTCATTTCTAACTGCTAAGTGTGAATCTCCAATACGATTCAGAGTTTCCAGCCATAAAATGGGAATCATTAATAGACTTTACGCCAGAATTTTCCCTGATGATGACCTGTTGCTATGGAAGTCAACCTCCAGAGCAAAACTGGAAGGAAGAAGTACTATACCATTAATCACATCATTAATACAGCCCTAATAAGCTGAGGTTCCTAACCTCTGGATGCTGATGAATTGGAGTCAGATAAACCTGCTCTGCCCAATGTTTTAATCAACTGCAGTGTTTGCTGAAGGCTATGGGAGCGTAGCTTATAAATATATAGATGCTTTATTCACTTTACAAGTAAAAACACAAACTAAGAACTGAACAGACTCAACAGAGAAACTGTTAACTTCAATCCTTGGAATGTATCAAAGCCAAAGGATTTTGTAGACAAAGATAAGGTGCTCCAGCAAAGCTTCCTTATTTCATTAAAATCATTCTGAAATAATTTCCAAGTATCAGAGAAATACAATACCATTCCTTGTTAAGCCTCAAGACTTCTCTCCCCAAAAATTCGTGGTAGATGTCCAATTAAATTAATTTGGTTGAGGTTCGGCACACTGCTCTGTATTATGGCATCCATACTGATAATATTACAAGCAAGCAATACCATGGCAGCTCAAAATAATGTGAGATAAGAATAGAAAGGAAGGGAAAAATGAGTTACAGAAAAGACATGACAGGTGGAATCTAACCTCCAGACAGACAGTCCCAAAATAATTACACTCAATTCTTCACCCATCACCAAAAGTGCCTGCTGAAGAGCATGAGAGTCCCAAGGTAAAAGAATTGCTATTCGACATTTTCCTTACGTATCAGACTAGAACATGCTCTGTCACAAACTCACAGGTATTCTCACACTAGTTGTTCCTCCCACCACTGGCCTGAGTAGCAAGCTGCCTTCTGAAAACCATATCATTAGGCATCAAGGTTTTTTGCTTTATGTTTTACTGATGACAACTGAACTCTCTCTGGTTAGCTTCCATTTTGGTTTAAAACAGAGGACAACCGGGCTTTTGTATGTAGTCAAAGTCATAATTAAAAAATCTCTTATTCAACTTATATTTAATTAGAGAAGTGGTTATAACACACATTTGGTCCCAAAAAACCTTTTCATTCACAATAATGGTCAACTTCAGCAAATGTTACGTATTATTGACAATCCTGAAAACTCTTAAGATACAGTTTTGCTCCAGCAAATAACTACCGAAACACCTTCAAAAAACCTCATCCAACAGGCTATGTTTTCATACTGCAAGGTTTCTTTCTCAATTATCCCTAGGCCCACAAAGTAATCTTGAAGTCAGGCCTTGATACAGATGTGTTAGGAATAACAAAGATAACGTGATCACAGAATCATAGAGTGGTTTATAAACAATTAATAAACGACCAGGAAACAATTTCTCCTAGTCATTTTCCAGAGTAAAATTGCCAGTTAGCTGCTACCAGAACTGTAACAAAACAAAACCTTATACTACAAAGAATCTAGCTCTTTCCCACAGCTATATAAATCTGGCACAATTGAAAATCGCAAAAAAACCCCAAACCTATAGAGCTAAACAAGTGTAAGCCTAAATATACAACAAACAAAAGGAACAAGTCTAGCAACAGAGCTGTATGAGGCCTTTTTGAACAAGAGGTATATTCCAAAATGTCGAGTAATTCCAAAATGTAGCTATACAGCTTTCCCATAATAATATTTGTTTATCAAGCATGCCTGTTTACAGAACTAGAGATTTTCTTTTAAATCCCTCTCTCCTATTCAAATCTATTTTTGGACTTAAAGGTTGCTAATTGAAATTCCTAACACTGAAATCAATGGAGGTCTCCTCTGAGCTTCCCTCTGAGACCTAGGAATGGATGGCTTTAAGTTCAGTAGATTTTCTGGATTCTGATCACAGGACAGAGGCAACCTCAGTTCTTCAGCCATCCTGTGTCTGTTGAAAAATAGGGCCAAGAGGGAAAGATATATCCCAGTTATATATTCACACTGGGATAACAGGAAAGGAGCCAGCTTGCAAGTCTCCCCACATTTAGTCCTCCTAATATCCCTGGCTGCATTTAGGGTCAGGAGGAGGAAGCAAACTGAAGATGTCAAGTGAGGTAGCTCCTGAGGAGAATTTTGCTGGGCTGAATATGCTCTCTCCAGGTCTCACAGCAATATTAAACTGATCAGACAGCACGAGCAGTCTAACTATTCAACTTATTTTGTATTCAGTGTGTACTCTCCTAATTGTTTCCAATTACTGTGCTTTTTTTCCCGGAAACAGATAGTGCTTGTCTGTGCTTGGAACCTATTAACATTGCTGCCTCAGTCACTGGAAAGATAGCAGCTACATTTCTGTGCATGTATCTGTGGATGCAAAACCTGATTGCATTGAAAATGTGCTCGACTTGCCTGAAACTTGCATTTTCACTCTCCTCGATGAATGGACCTGGCTCATTTTTCTGAACAATGAAGAATCACCCTCTCTCATTTTCTGATAGCATCATGGAGCTTTTCTCAAAAGAAGCTGGTGGATGTTTCGAGTTTGCTAATCAGGCCTTTTATGTCTAGCTAGTTATTTTCATGACAGTGGCATCTAAGTGCATTTTCCAGATGTTAGTTAGTTACAAATTCATCATTCTCCTAATCTGTTTGTTAAAACCTATCTGTGGAATAAGGAAAGTAACTTAAACCAACCCATTATCAAAAGAACACTGGTTCAGCCTTCAAACTACTGTCTATAATCTCACTCAGCACCACTAAATAACATTTAGAGATGTGATTAGGAGATGTGATATTATGTTTATATTATTTATATCATATTTGTATGCTGTTATAACTTCTCTCCCTTTCTTAGTTGGATATATTTGACTGAACTTTTGAGTATGTTGTGCTGCTCAGTAGTGCAAGTTTGTTTATTCAGTTTAGAAGATAATCTGATGCCTTAACATGGATATTAGAGAGACCTGGTTATAAAAAGTCTTCCTCTCATTTTGTTCATTTTCTCTTGGATAAAATCAGTCATATTCCAGTCAAGGTCTGCTTGTGACTTCTTGAGAAAACCTTTTTTCCATGTATGGATTTGATTCACTTAAGCTTCTTCTGATAAAGCAGGAGACCAGTACTTCAAGTATACTGTTTTGTTAGTTGCGAATACCACACATTTCTGTAAGACATCGGTATAGAACTACTTGTGTACAAGTAACTAAAATCCCTTTTTTCCAAGAAGGAGAATCACATTCAGAGGACTGTCTTATAACTAGGGTCACGCCACTGAATTTGACTTTTGATTAATACTACTCACTGTTAGTACAAAACACTGAGCTTTACTATTTTGTTCCACTTTCTCTGATCAGTACATTTTAAGAAATGAAAAGTTCTCTTTTTTTAGTGTCTTCCGATGAGCCATGAAAAATGCCACCTGTAAACCACAAGACATTTGGCTTGCCATGCACCATCAGGCATGCCAGGTAGCTTTCACATACATATACCGCAGCAAGGTTGAAAAATAGATTACGATGACAGAGTAGTACAAATCACCATAGAGCAGCGCAGCGGTCAGGGCAGTAACAAACGTGCAATCGCTTTCACTGTAACTTTCATGGCCAGGAGAGCAGAGGTTGGGGAAGGAAAAGGGGGAAAGTCTCTATTATCCAGCTGAAGACAGTCTCAGCTTGCTAAACAAGGAAATGTTACTTCTTTGTCTTGCTTCGCTCAGTGTGGTACCTCAATATATTATTACACCTTCACTACAAAAACAAATGAAGACAGAGCGCCTGCTTAGACTACTAGCATCAAGGGACATCATTCTGAATTCGTGCACTTTCTAATGTAAATTCAGCACCTGCTCATTTACTACTGAGGATTACAGACTGACAAATAAGCAAGCAGGGATCTGGAGCCTGAGTGCTGTCTAACAGGCAGGGAGCTCTGTGCCTCGCAGTAACGCAGCACGTGCCAATATGCCATACAATCCACTCTTCAGTACCAATGTTATTTTTCACTGCCTCTGGCAAATAGCTGCACCTTAGCAGGAGCTACTGCCTCACACGGAGACAAGACATAGCTGCTCAGCAGACTTCCAAAAAAAACCAGCAGCTCCCACCTCACATCCCTGCACTGGGGGAGCAGCCAACTCATACAGGAGTGAGCTGGAACACTGCCTTTGCATGAGAAAGCAACTCCTACATAAGACACCACACCTCTTCAGCACTGGTTCCATCTTTATTGTGTATTAGATCCCAGATACTGACTTTTACAGGGGGAAAACCAAGATACTGAACAGAATATGAAGTTCTCATTCTCACTCCAGTGTTTTTCTGTTTATAAGCTTTTATTATTTAAAATGCACGGCTTCCTGCTCATCTGACCCCAGTTCACAATGAAAACCTCTACAGTCATGGGCTGCTACACCCTCTTTGGAGGATAAGGTATTCTCCAGATTCTTCTCAGAATTTCTTCTTCTTTACTTCTTACCTCCAGCTTTCACTGCTGTTCACATCCCAGGCAAGATCTTAGAAAGGTTCCTCACTTAAATATCTTAGTTTCCTCGTATTACATATTAAATACTTGTTCAAACACAGTGGTCTTCATTTACCGGTACTGGGAGTTTAAGTGAGGCAGAGTTTTATTTCCAACACATGGCCAATTGCTTCTATATTCCAAAAGAGTGCTTATCCTATTTAGGTAATATTCTGTCTCTCCTGGGTTAACTGTTAGTTTTTTAATTATTTAGTATGTACAACTAAAAGAAAACAACAGCTATTCCACATTGCATGAGAATTTACCTAGCTGCACATAACACTGTTACTGTACAATGACTGCTCACATAACTTTCTATTCCTGGAGTAATGTCAGCTGGGGAAAAAAAATTAAATACTAAAATACAATGTTAACTTTATTTATCTAATCAAAGTAAGAAAGCTTTTATGGGTATCCAAAGAATAAGGGCTTCTACTGATACATACATATTTTACCACACAACCTGGATTCCACACCTAACCATTAAAAATGCATCTTCTCTTCAATACAAACCCACTATCTACAGTGAAAGTACCCCCTGCCAACTCTCCCTCAGTCCATGAAGACAGATGTGTTTGTGCATTCCAAAAAACAGGAAAACCAATGAGAGACCGCGGAATTGGGAATCATACAAGGAGAAATCCTAACAGGAATTCAAGCCCCTGACATGAGGAACAGATATGTAAGACAATGTAAGCTCTTAAATTTTTATTTTTTAGTGGAGGAACAATATGCAGAAAGATATAAGACATTGTTTTTACATACTGCCATGATAGAAACTGACCTGTGTTTTTTAAACAAATTTAATTTTGAGGTTTGATTTTCACTCTTCCGTTCAAAAGTTCTAAATTTTAGGTTTTACAGAAAACCGTAGAAATCAAAACTCTTGTTTTCATTAACCAAATTTTTTTAGTTCAGCACAGTATTATAGAAAAAATATCAGAATGAGGACATCTCCTTGAAGACTGACAGCTGTTGGCTTGGTATATCCCAGTTTGACCTGGACGATCTGGGCTTCAGCTTGTTTGCTAGGTATTGGAACCAAAGTTTACTGCTGTCATTATAAGTTCAGGCTTGCCTCTTTCTCAATAGCTGTGACTCCTGCATAAGGTGGGACACATCAGCTTGTTTTGTATTTCCATCCCTAGCTGGCGTCCTCTTGAACCAGATGGGTTCAAAGTAGTATTACCTCAAAGTAATATTACCTACATTAGAGTTGGCTCTGCCTCCCACAGGAACAGCTTCAGCGCTGGAGTGGGACCAAGCTGATACTGCAAATGCAGGGCAGTGAGTCCACGGATCAGGGTAAACCAGGAATCTGAAGAGCTCGGCAGCGTAGGAAGAACTGAGTATTGCCTCGCAAGCCTGAGGTGCTGGTTGCTGACAGCTCCTGCTGTGAGGAGAGAAGGAGGGGAGAACGAAGAGCTAGTTGAAAAGGGGACTAAAAGCCCTAAAGAGTCAGGGTTGATGCTCTGCTCCCCCATGGAAGCACCCCCATGGTGCAGGCCAACAGGTCTACATTGGGTAACACTGGCCTCCCTCCTCTTAGTGACTACAGGCTCGCCTCAACTACCGAGAGGAGATGCAGCAAGCCTGGCTTTTTGGGGCCCTGGACTACGCCGAGCTGTCAGCCCCCCTAAGCTGTTTTGTCACCCTCAGCAAACATCTGCCCCAGACATTGCCTCACTACCTAACGTGCCGAGATCCAAGCCTTGGGTCGGGGCCTCAGGGAAGTGCCAGAGTTCAGACTTCAGCAGCCACGTGCTGGAAGAACAACACAAGGATGACATCCAAAAGGAGTAAGTACACCCCAGAACAGTCAGCTACAGCCTCCACAAACTTTTAAAGCTGGAACTGGGAGAGAGTCTAATGTGAGCTAGTGTGAATCCTTCATCCCAGCAAGGGTATAATTATATCATTCTGCTTGACAATGTGACATAGAGGGGGCAATAAAATACCCATTTCACAGTGAGGCTGGTATGACATGGCCACTATGGATGGTTAGGCTACTTAATTTATGTTTCAGAACTCATCTGAATTCATTAAGCTTTTCCTACTATATTCAGCCTTGCTACAGATAGCTGCTTATAAAGGTTATAAGAAATAAACACTTTAGGCATGGGCAATTTATTTCTTCCTTCAACCTGACTATCTTTTGTGAAATTGCATGCTATAGAGCAATAACTACAATATCTATAGAAAGCATGAAGACCAAAGACTTCAAACTGTTAGAGAATGGTAGAGAGTTGCAAATATGCTAGAGGAAGAATGAAAACAAATAAACAAACAAAAAGAACACACTTAAGGCACTGAAGGTGTGCCAAACAGTGAAGATTAATGTTTTACATTGTTTATATATTTTTGAAGAATGCTTTCAAGAAAGCCACTTACCACTTTCTGTGCTTTTTGCATTTGAAAAATAATTAACCATGGGGTAGAATTTTTAAAGAAGACAAGGCAAACATTTCCTGAATTCTTACAAAGCGAGTAGGTAAACATATGAAGACTTGACTGGAACGAAATAGAATCCCTCAAGTCTGAGTGCATTGTTTGCTGTCCTTTAAAAACAGGCTAACCCAGTGTGCAGTTCATTAGTATTCTAATTGTCAAGTAGTGCTCAGTGGTTGTCTCAGGCTGTCTGATTAAAAATTAAACAAAATTAATTTTTTTCCATTGCCAGATGCACTGAAGTCTTTTTTTTTTTTTTTTAATTAAACTCCCTTCCCAACACTTAAGATCACATGCCATCATAATGGAGCAGTAACTGACCATACTTTGCAAGAGTAGATCACGAGACTATTTAATTCTGAATTACAGTGCAGAGATTTTATTCTTATAATGCATTGCCATTCTTCTGTTCATTTGAGCTGATCTTTCTGTTCTCCAAGGGTGAAAGAAAAACTGATGGGACTGTGACCACAGAGCATGGCAAACAGCTCCATGACCTACAACCAGCTATGGAGCACAGGAGACAGCTTGTTTCCTTCTCTAAACAGACATTTTGCTTTGGTAAGGATGTTCCTGAGGACATGATCTTGGCCACTGAACTGATTCAGAGATTTAAAAGTAACTAATCATCTAACTACTTTCTTCCAATTATACGTTTATCTAACACAAAACTGTACCAACAAGTGTTTTCCTGAATTATGATGCTATTAATAAATATCAACAGAATGTAATGTTTCTAGAATGCTAAAAAGGATGACCTAAAAACTGAGTTTCTGGACAGAATCTCCAGACCCAGGGGTACATTTTCAGGAACATCCACAGTCACCTTCTGTTCAATTTACCTGAGCAAATCACTTAAACCACCTTGTGCCTTTGTTTCCTGTTATTACAAAGGGGATCCTTCTTTCTCTGTCTTACAGTTGTATATTACGCAAGTAAAATTGTGTTATGTGAACAGACACTGTAGTCATAGAAGACCAAACGGATTCTATATTCAGAATACCAAGATTAACAGAGCCCTGAGCATTCCCAAGATACAAGAAAAATATACAGTTATCATTTTAAGCTATGGCCAACTAGAATAACATGCCAATCAGTTTGATCAAGGACAAAGGAAGAGTCATGTTAGACTTGGGGCTTGTTGAAGATTAGACCACGCCCTCTTGTTTTATTCGCGTTAAGTCTGCTGTCAGTGACACTAACTGTGGTATTTGTTAAAATCATCTTTTAAGATAGCAGCAACAGTAGTGAACATGCTAAAAACCTGCAGTGAACATGCTAAGCTTGCATTAACAAATGTATCAAAAACTTCTCAAAAAGTACTGAAGGACCCTATGCCAGTCTCTAGGAAGACAGAACTACTTTTTCTTTCGCAACCAAGCTCTCTTCTGCTGGGAACAATGTACAAAGGCAAATACAGACTATGTCAATAATGTGATCGAGTTAGTTCTTTTTACATTTTGGAACTGTCATGGTTAAAAAAAATGATTGGTGCCAACAAACCAGAGATGAAGAATCACAGGAATTTTTTAATACAATTCAATTTATGCTCTTGTCCAGAAATTTTTGAGAGTTATCAAGTACTGCTATGATATTCAAATTTCTTGCAATATTTCCATGTGGCTTCTTCACTCTTTTAAGCAGTTGCAGGTACACAGTCAGCGACACTACAATTGGGTTCACTCTAATTTTTTGGGTTAAGACTCAACTGAATTCTTCTTGCCCCATCAAAATGTCAATTAAATGTCAGACAAAGACTAGGAAATTAAATTAAACCCCAGATTTGTTCACTTGCAACAGGGGTCATATTGTTATGGTAATGTATGGTAAGGTATGAAGGTAAACATGTTACCTTCAGTGGTGGACTGCAGCAGACGGAGGAGAAAGCAAGAGAAAGAATTAAAATCAATTTACTATCCTTTTAAAGTTGAGTTGAAAACTGGCAGACCTTTCATATTTTATACTTGATTGTCAGTGTCCTTCCTGTTTGAACACAGAAAGTGTTCAATGCTCACAAGCTGCAATGACAGCCCACACAATCTAGAAAAGAACAGGATCAGTAATATGATGTCGTAATAAAAGTTTCTCCTACTTTAGATTAGAAAAGAATAACACTTTTAATGCTGTTTGCTGCTTAGTAAAAAAGCTTCTTCCCTCTTCCCCGACTCCCACCCCAAGCGTGAACAACCTTCGTTGAGCTGGTTTAGAATTCAGAGTAATGGAATCTCACAGCTCTACGCCAAAAGGAGAATTTCTATTCCTCATGCTGTAGAAGTTTTTGCTTTATAGTAAAAAACAAAAAAAAGTAATTAAAAAAAGATCTTAAACCAAGTTCAGATTTTTAAATTCTTTTTAAACTGAAATCAACAAAGAAATTGAATACTGAGAAAGATTGCCTTTTGCTGTGTAGAATATTTAAGATTAATTTTCTAAATTATAGTGAGACACAACATTAATATTTTTGTTATGAAACATGCTAAAGTTCAGGAAAAAAATTAGTACTCTCTCTCAGTATTAATATTTGGCATTCTTTTCTATTTAAATGGACAATATTAATGATGACTGTCCAAAAACTTAAACACAAATCTGCCTAGTTTCATGGATTCACAAAGTGCAAACCTCAGCTTGTACGCCTTGGTAGTATTTTACCAAAAACTTAACTATTTTACAAATATTGTAACTAACCTAACAACTATTGCAGCCACAGCAAAGGATTCTTCATCATCAATGAACACTGTATCAGGCTCTCCTGGCAGTACTTAACACGGTGATGGTAGTTTTCATACATGCCCCAGACAGGGTTGTATAGTTTCACGATTCAAATACATGTATTTAAGACATTTAATAAGTCTCTCAAAAATTATTATTTAAAAGGTGGAAAAGAGCATAGTTCTAAGTAAGGAAACACTTATTTATGGAGGTCAGATTGTATTGCTAGGGAAGACAGAGAATGGCTGCACTATATCATATCAAAGACATCTAACCTGTACCCTACCTCCACGACCGGCCATGCTTCAAGAGAATGAAAGACCTTGGCCAGTTCAGCCTGTTCATCACCTGTTCAGTTCCCAGCAATCCACAATAAAGACCTTGGAGGCAAAAGTTGTGTGGGACTAGATACTGAGATAGCAACCCTTGAAACTACTGTCCCTGAACATGCCTATGCCTTTTTTTTAAATTCCTTTCTTCCTTTGGTTTTCACTCCATCAGTGGTGAGATCCATCAAGAAAGTTATCTGCTATGAGAAAAAGTGTTTTTTGTTTTAAACTTGCTACCTTGTATTTTCACTGGACGCATTGTGAGAAACAGAGAAAGACTCCTCACTGTTCATTTTACTCCTCAGCATTTATTCCTCTGAAAATAATCCTATTTTATGAGCTGCATCTCATAGTTGCAGAGACAGTTAATATACATCTGAGGATATTGCTAAGGTTGCAAAAGTTCTCTGTAGGTGCGTAGAGAGGATTAAAGTCGGTTTTAGCTGTTCTTCCATTTATTCTACCTTCTCCCAAACTTTAGAGATCAAACTCTTCTCAAAAATTACAATAATTCGGAAACAAGAATTTACAAACACCATCAATCTGCAGCCTAAATTACAATTTTCAGCAATTAAAAAAAGCTGATTTAAATTCTCTGCCTCCTGTTGAAGTGTGGATGCCTCAGGTGAGCAGTGATAGGAATATAAACCATGAAGGGTTTAACAGAGCAGCTGTGGACTTCAGAAGTGATCCAGTAACCATGGATGCTTGTGGATCGGGTGCTTATAAAGCCTGATGGGTAAGTATCCACACATTTTTAAAGATTGCCACCTGAGATCCTTCAGTAGAGTTTAAATAGGTGATCTATCATGCTTGAAGTCAGTATAGTATTGAGAGGTAATTGAAAGGGATTTTATTATGGAACTATTAACAGTAATTCACATAGGATATTTAGTGGCAGTTAATACTTGTACTCTTACAAAATGCCTTAATTATGAGTAGCTGTACCAAGGTAAATGTATTAGTGCTTGGAATTAAACTTAGCTTGACGAGCTTTCATGTCTAAATATAAAGTATCTACTATGACCAAAATATTGCAGATTTTAAACTAAGAGCATTCTTTTCTGCAATGAAATAGTCTTGGCACCTTAAAAAAAAAAATTCAGCAGCTTTAAAATTCTCCAACGTCACCTACTATGCTTAAACATTGTATAATCAACAGCTGAGTAATCCAAAACAGCAGAATCCAACCATGCCAAAACTTAAACTTCACCCAGCTGTGACTTCATTCCCCAGGCTGTGACTTTGCAAATTCTTTTTCAGGAGGTGAACTAAAGCAAACGGTGTTGGATTTGTAGTAAAGGGCACCTCTCTAGCATTACCATTTTTCACCAGAAACACCTACAGCTTCCCATTCCACCTATAAAGGAAACTGCCTACACTGCGGAGGAAGAACCAAGAAATATTGGCCTGCCCTGATGTTAAATCATTATGGCTATGACAGGCATTCCTACGCATGATGCATGTGCAGCTGCAAATAAGGTCACCGTGTTGTTCTCCTTGGCAGTTAACACTATGTGCTGAACATCTCTGCTTCCATTTTAAATTTACACTAGCTTCACTCCCTTAAAAATTAGATGAAAAATTTGCAAAGTAATTAGATTTCTATGTCTAATTAGCGAAGACTTAATTCACTACTGATGTATTTCACCTTTCTGTGAGCTACTTCAGCAATGACTTTCACATATTCACAGCTTTCCATACCACTGAGCTCCAAACTAATTTACAAACTTTGGATATTATTATGTACTGTAACAGTAAATAATAGAAACCCCAGATTTAGAGGCATGTTAAATCCAGGCTTTCCCTAAAACATCCACATTTTCAGATAAAAATCAGAGCTGCTGGGCTCACCAGTCACAGCATGTGCACAAACCAGGTCAACACCGTGTGTGCAGTCAGCCCTATGTTTCCAACAGCACACGGGTTCCATCAACAGCCTGGCACAGATAACGTCCAAGTGCTTCCCAACCATTATAATTATTGTGAAAGCACAGAACACCTGGCAGTGTATACACACACATTTCTGTCATCAGTTAGAGTAAATCAGCGTGGCACTGATAAAAGTCAATGGCAATGAGCGTATTTAAAACAGAGGGAGACGGTTTTGAAGAACCTACCTCTGCCAATTACCTGAATTCATTTTAGCCAAGCAGTGCTATACTTTCTAAAAGAATGTCGTTAGTACTAGCTTAGCATTAGCTTGGCTACATTTGGAAAATTAGGATGCAATTCACTTGCTTATTGTAGTAGTATGGCCTAGCAAAGACAGGATTCACTAAGAACTACTACTGAAGGGTAGCTTAGTGAGAATGTGCTGATAAAAAAAAAATCATTATTTAAATATTCTCACTACAAGACAGCATCTCTCATCATGGATGCTGGCCAAGTGCTTCCAATATTTTGTGAGTTAGTGCAGCCAGAGGCAAAAACAAACCCAACAGTTACCAGGAGGATTTGTGGGGCTTCCCCTGGTAGTTTCCCATCCAAGTACGATGCATGCTTTGTGAGATCTGATACTACATGTGGCAGGGCTGCTGCTAAGAGGGTCACCATGGGATTATCTTAATGTTCACTGAAATGGAAGCAATTTATTACATACTGCAGTAGCATCACTTTCATTCAAATTATAAGAGGTTGCAAGTAGCCTTTTAAATCTGCTTTGCCTTTCCCTCTGGTACCAGCCTACCTTCAAGCTTCTTGGAAAGATGATGCTCTGCAAAGCACGCTTTGGAGGTTATACTAAGAACAGAGCATTCAGTAAGTACCCTGTTGACCTCCCAGAGTATGCAGGGTTAGAAACATACATCTGCATGCGTAAATTGGGTTTCCCCAATGGTCTAAGAATGGGATGCATCTGCAGAACAAGTTTTGCACTTAGTTGAATATTATCATAAAACATTTACATGATTTAATTAGATTATGTAAATGCTTTACTCCAATTTGAAGCTTTGAAAATCATAATGTCATGCTCTAAATTATGCAAGTATTAAAAATGCTTTTCACAGCAGTAGAAGCAAAAACACAAGTGAGACAGTCCTGCCACATGCCCTTCTGCTGTTCTCTACTCACCAAAGACCACACAAAACGCATTACTGTAATCCTGACTTTTCCTATTAACATTTTCTGCACAGAGTGTAGTTATTTTGTGCCCTGATTTTATGCTAAGCCTCAAATCCAAATTTGATTTGGAAAACGTTCTGTGCAGTAGATTTTTTACAACATCCTCCCCACCATTCTCTGACATTTTATGGCAAAGAGATCTCAGCAAGGAGATTCCGTAAGAGTTACTCACGGAAGCATCTTCCTAACTGCTGAGCAGTGAAAAAGGGAAGTAGGTAAAACCTTAGCAAACAGTTTTCTCTTAAGTTAACTTACTTTTGCTGTACTCCTGGACAGGATAGTGCTGCCACAATACTGAGCACGTGTAACTAAGAGATCCTGCACCCCACAGAACATTTTTTAAACTATACAAAACAGGCATTTATACAATCCACAGAAGTTAAGTTACAGCAAGTAGGCACAGTACCAAATTACCTGGAGACAAAAGGAACCACCATTAGAGACAAAAGAACCATCATGAATTAATTCCAGGAATTAACATGTACTCACGGAAGTCTTCAAACTTCAGTAGCTGAATTTTGGCAGGACTTTGTTATTCAGAATATCGCTTATTTTCCAGCACAAAATGAGTGCACCAGCTGCTTCTTCAATACGTCTGTTTGATGTGTCTGAAACACCTAAGTCTGATCTACCCCACTACACAGATTGGGCTCTAAAGGACGTAATACTTTACATTAGGGTCACAAATCTTTCTATGCAGTCGTAATACCTCGCCCTCAAATCCTACTGGTTCCCCCATATTCTGACACCCCCCCACCCCAAACTGAAGATCACGAACAGAATTTAAAAAAAGAAAATAAACTTTACGTTTATGAAAAAATCCTAAAACGTTTGAGTTCCAAGGCAAGGGAACTTTGAGAATAAGAGCTCAGAGATAGATTTATTTCTTCGTGTGCAAGCATAGGGCTGTTCTTCACCACATGGTGAAAGGACCTCCCCACATCTCTTCAGCCATGGGTGACTAGACAATAGCTCGCACACAGGCCAGGTTATGTCATATGATCGTTGGTATATCCATGCTGACACAAACTACCTGGGGTAACACATATCTCTAGCAGCTTCATTCCTGGCTCACCATAGAATAAACCTGTCCATTTTTATCTTACACAGATTAGGACTCTTGGGAAAGCTGCTCTCCCAGCAGCCCTTTGCCATCTATGGCACGCTGCCCAGCTTTGGTTACAGGTTCTGAGAAAGCTCACGAGTTGTGAGAAAAGGCTGTATGAAAGTCTATGGGCAAAAGCCACACACAATAAACATGAAATTGGAGACAGAGTTAATACTGTTGTGGTGGGAAAATTAGCAGCTCAAGGATTCAATAGGGAAAAGACACCAAAATGCAGAGGTATAAAATCCTAATAGGATAAATGAAGCGGGAAGACGGCAACTCTACAACTCTGTTCCAAGCGGTGTAGAGGACAACCCCTCCCCAGTCTACTGACACCTTCATGGCCAGCTAAATTCACTTCAGGTGTCTTACCAGACATGGGGAATACACTAGCGCTAGACCTAGTAGCCTGTTAAATTTTTGCCTGTATACTGTTTGCAGAGTTTCTTTGCACATTTCAAAAGGTACCTGAACTGAATAACACAGACACAAGCCCCTGCCTTTTCCCACATATCCTCCCCTGCTTGCAGCTCTCAGATTATTAAAAATACCTTGCTCGTGACAACAGGAAGATTTTTGTCTGCAACACAGTCGCTCTCTAGCTCTTGGGATGAGCACTTGCTGGGCTCTTCCATTCTCTACCAACCTCAGCCAGTCATCATAACACTGCAATCAGCTCACCTTCCTGTTTCACAGTGTGCTTTACATTCGGTACTCTTTCTAGGACAATCCACCCAAAATGTAATTCTTTTTCGGCTATATGGGAAAGTTACACCAGACAAATGATAAACTCGTAGGGTCAAATTTGCTTTTAAAAGTTTCATATAACACTCTTCAGGGATGCATGGGGTGCTCCTTTCACTGTAAGGACAGAATTGATGCTGATGATCACCACTCCAGAAAAATGCACAAAACCCAGAAGTGAAATATTCATAAAACTTGTCATCTGAAAATAATTTGCTACAAACAAGCGTAAAGAACGACGCCCTCCCAACTGAACAGTAAAGTGATTTTCAAACACTGAATAGTAGAACTCTCATTATCCTTCCCAGCAGACATGATCCCACAATGCATAAACCAGAACTGACTCAGCCTCTGTCATGGGCAATACCAGAAAAGCTCAAGGTACTTACTCTCCAGTTCTGATGGATCTTAAGTCAGCTCATAAGCTGTCATACAGGCCTGGCAGCAAAATTAAGTTGCTCTATTCCAGGTTCCACAATCTTTCCTGTGACAGGAATCCTTGAGATGAAGCTCCCAATCCAAAATTGCACCCTCCTGTGGTTATGAGAGAAAATAAATTGAGCACAGCTGACTGAAATTATTCTGATTCAATTATTTCATGAACACTTCAACTAACCGCATTTATCAGCCTCCTAAACTCATAAATCATAGGAGCCTCTGTTGGGAAATTCGAAATTGATGTGGCCCCGCCTGAATCAGAGAAAGCAGTAGGCATCTGACAGCCTTGAGGAGCAGCCTTGTGTGAGCTGATTGGAATTTCTAGCAGTATTAATCTTAATAACCTCAGGTAGCTTCCTCCCCGCAGCCTATGTCTTTCTGCACAAGCAGTGAGGGAGGGAGCACACCAACAATTACTCCCTCGTTCTCTCCAGCTGACTCTGTTTTCTGATGAATATGAACACGTCAGTCATGCTCAGCCTTCATCCACAGCTCTTCTTAGCCCTCAGCAATGACCAGTCCAAAACCCGTAGAACTCAAATTGTGATTTGATCCTTGAGGTATAGGACACAAGAATAGAAACCAGAATACTTCCCGATACAGCAGCATGAACAGACTTATAAACAAAAGCAGCTTTTCCCTCTGTCTTACAAGTGCAGATGAACTGCAATAGAAAATTGTACAGTGTTTTCTAAGTCATTCAAACAATAGACTGAAGATATTCAGACAGCATTAACACTGAAAATAGAGGATTAAAACACGGATCAGAAATATGCCTCTATCTAGGAAACTGAATCCAAGTAACTGTCACTCACATCTGACAGGATGGTCAGAACAGTTGTTGAAGCTCTCTGGTATTTGCTTTGGGAAAGATTAAACAGCTCCCATTGTGATGAAGCTTTCATTAGTGCTTTTCCTAACAGACTTTCCAATAATAATATATCTACCAGATTTCTCCCATTTTACCCAGATTGACTTACAGAAAAAAAAGCAACAGCATCAAAGTATCTATGGCTCCATCTACCTACCAGCTGCTATCAGCAGACATTTATGCAGCCAAGCCTCTCTCTTTTGTAGTTGCAAATAGATGTGTTACGCAGATACTCTCTTAAGAATAAGGATATATTCTTAATTTTAAGAAGATGCTTTCCTGTTTGTGCTGGTATATCATGATCCTAAGAATCATAATTCCTTTTTGGAAACAGTTTTAGATAGATAACTTCTGCTTAAAACGCTGATACACGTGTACTGAGACACGGCTGAAAGTACTCAAGTGAGTGTTTTACCCCTTAAGCTGCATGCTGGAAACAAACATTCTTGTTCTCAATCTCTGCAAAGTCAAGTTCCAGGTATTCTGTCTCCCCCTGCCCCGATTTCCAGGCAGAGTGTCAAAGGATGGTTCATTACTTTATAGCAGAAACTCTTTCCCATTATAAGAAACGATGAGAATATACTTGGTTTTACTTTTTTTCATGTGTGTTTGAAGACAAATTTACGATTATATAGTACATTCCACCCATCCTTTTTGGAAAACAGAGAGGTGTAAGGGAAATCATACAAACATTTTGGATTATAATCTGGCTTTGTTGCATGGACGCGATCATATAATTTCTGATATTTGCTAGTATTTTGACTGGTGTTTATAAATAAAAATCTAAGTAAAAAAAGGCAAATAAAACATTTATAATTTGGCTAAAATTTCCTCGCTCTGAAACACGTTTCCTTATCCAACTCCATGCACTGCTGTTCCATGTAGCTCCAAATATCAATACCACTTCTGCTGTTTTCCAGTCTTTCTTGCCTTCTCAATCCTCTGCAAATTTTTAGAAACTGGCAGTGGTTCAGAGAATTTGTCTGCCAAGTCTATTACCACCCCAGGATTCAGCTCATCTAGACTTGCCGATTAGTATGTGGTATCTTTGGGTTTTCCGAGGTTTCCCATCCCCTTCTAAATTCATTCTGTTTAAAAGCTCTTCCATAGTTTCTCCTGCCAAAATCCTGAACTCAGGGCAGCATCAGAATAAATGGACAATTTGCTGAGAAGGTACATTAGAGGTCCTCCCTGCCCAGCCCAGCTGCTTGGCAGCTGTTGCTATAGCTCCAGGGCAACAGCAACCCACATATTTGCCATGCATCTCCACACAGGGAGCTTGGCTCCTGGATTTAGCAAGACTCATTCATCTCTTTCTCCCCAAAGCTATCTTCTGTGCTGGAGCACTAAAAACCCTTTATGAAGTCGGGGCTGCTGTAGCACCAAAACTTGTGTCATCCCAATAGGGAGGATTTTCTCAAGAACAGCTGAAAATTCTTTTGCTGTAAGGTGAATCTGTGTGGAAATGAAGATGTGCCTCAGATACTCTAATGCCTTGAGTTGTTCTAACTAGGACACTCCTGTGAAATCATAAACAGGGGGATAAACAGTGCCTGTCATAAGCACATGCTTTTGCAGATCTAACTAGTGTGACTCAAGAAACAGCCCACTTGAAATTTTCTTCCTGCCTCTCAGGGTACTGCTCCCTTGAGTCGACTACAACTGCTCACGCGTGCGGTTGCAACCTGATCTCTGAAAAGAAGAATCACCAGCTGAAAATTCTAACCCCTTAAAACCTACGAATTAGGACTAAAAATTTATAGATCAACAAGGATATATTTCTTTATGCCAAACTTGACAGCAACTGTCCTGCATGAACCATCTCCGATATCAGAACTAAAATGCTGCAATGTAAATCAGTAATTCTCCAGCACTTAAATCAGTTAGCACAGGGAGAGTAACATGGAAGACTTTAAGGGCCTTTAGTACCATAGCTAAAACAAGCAAACAAAAATTCTTCTCCATTTGCTTACTCCTTTTCACTGTATCGTTCTCTTTACTTCATTTACTCCCAATTTCTTCCGACTTTCCTATTTCTGTTTTCCAAACCAATCTTTCCCTGATCTTGTCTTTTTCAATTGACTTTTCACCCTGTATTTGTCAGTCTTCCTTTTACTTTTTCTCTTCCTTTGTCTTTTTCTCCAAACCTCTACGTGTCATTTTCTTCTCACTTCACTAGTTCTTCACTGACCAAAGTGGCAGCTGGAATGAGCAGGAGCAATGTGCAAATGGTTCTGGAGAGTATCCATGGCTTCACACCCAGCAGCTCCCTTTATGGGAAAGCCAGGCTTCTCTAAAAACTGATTTGCACTTTTGTCTCAGTCACTTCACTTGCTATTCCAGAAATCATAGGCTTTCTGCAGCCTCAGAATGGCATTCATACCACAGGCTCCACAACGAAGTTTTAAGTACTTTCTTCATATCCCCTAGAAAAAGCAAAAAAAAAACCCCAAAACGCTCAATATCCTCTGTGAAGCCAAATAGCAGCTCTACAGCATTATAAGCTTGTAACCAAATGCTGATCTTAACAGTTATCATTACCTACTTTTCATTGCATATCTACGTCATGGTGTCTTACCATGTCAGACGATACTGTTGAAGGCCATCTGAAACAAGCTGCAGAATTTCAGTCTCAAATACTGCAAGAGGTACCAGGCTGTAAGATTCAGGAATTACAAATGAAGAAGCAAATACAGAACTAACGCTTTCAGTTGTTAGTTAGAAAATACAATGGTCAAGCAGCTTAATTCTTTACAAAGCACTGTCTTCAACTAATTTTAGTGTTGAACATAATCCAGGCTGCTTGTCTCCACTCACCTTTGTGACATGAAAAGGTATGAGGTAAGGAGAACTGGTCTGGAGCAAACACCTGGAGCAAGTACCCATGCCATCCAATACATGATTTTCATTAGTTCTAAAGTTGACAAGCAGTTCATTAACTTCATGGCCTTCAGTACAGGTCAGGCTAATTTTAGCACTGACACCAAAGGCAAAGTCCAGGTCAGTACTGAGGGTTTTGCTTTTCCAGTGTTTTGTGGTGTTTGTGTGGGGTTTTTTTGTTGTTGTTGTTGTTGTTTTGTTTTTTAATTTGAAGTTAGCACCATTTTCAGTTCAAGTGAAATAGATTGCTATTTCAGGCTTCTCATTAAATGGCCAAGACTTGTATTGACTTTGGTGAGTTTCATTTAGATCATGCTCAAAAGCTTTTTAAAAGTATTATCAATTCCTTTCTCTTTTCAACAATTCACTTTCTGTGGAACAAAACCACCACATCTCAAGCATTTGTGTAATTCCATACCAGACGCATATATCAGAAGTGACAGAGAAAAGATTTTCAAGACCAAATCTGGAATAAAACATGTTGTTAGATGGCAACATTGCCAATCTGACATTCTTACGGAATACCACAATTCACTTTTTCAAAACCAAAACCTACTAAAGCTTCTTACCTGGATACAGTCTGCAAAGAAAGAAAAATCATTTAAGAGGTGTTTGTTTGAAAACACAACAATTGTGTGCTTACCAATGCTGATACGTGAATCTATAAACTGCATTCTCTATGAGACACTGAAACAACCAAGTGCTGTGACATCAGTCTGACCACGATTTGAATTTCCGAAGCGGTGATGGACTCCTTGCTGTACAGAAATCAGCTTCCCTCCACAGCCTTACTCCCAAGGAGTGTTTTTCAACAAGTTAGTTTCCAGAAATAAGACTGAGATTCTGCAAGAAATTCATCTGAGACATGAGTGTTTCCTGAAATCCCCTAAAACACAACTTTCGACCAAAGAAAACAGTTGTGAGAGAGAAACATGCAGGAGGAACATGCTGTCTCAGCAGTAGAGACAAAGCTTTAGAGAACACAGTATTATTTTTAACTTCTATTTTCTGCCTTTACTGGCAAATGCACGTGTCCAGGGAGGTAAGTAAAGACTGGACAAGCACACAGGGATTCTCTGCCAGTACTCTTTGTAGTGTCCAGCGATTCATGGTTCAAAAAGATTTTCTAAGCCAGAGATTCTGCCTTTATACTTAGCAGCCTTTAATGGATTCATCTTTCAAGTACTGGTCCAGTTACTTTCAAGTCATGTAAACTTTAACATTAATGAGATTTTTTTTTTTATTGTTTCTTTGGGTGTTTTGGGTTTTTTTGTGTGTGTGTGGCGGGAAAGAGGAGTGCCATAGCTCACCTGCACGCCTGTGGAGACCACCTCATTTTGTATGCTTTGAGCCACCACCTGCAGATTCCATTTAATAACCTCTAGTCCTGGTATCAGGAGAGACAGTGAACAATCACTCCCTATTCATCCTCTCCCTCTGCCATTTGTGATTTTATGGACTTTTATCATTCCCTCTCAACCATCTGCCTTTCAGTCGATTTAGTTATCCTTGTACAGGTGTTGCATGCTATTCATCATTCCTGTCACCTTCCTCTAAAATCTTACCCAGTTTTACTTTACATTGAGTTTGAGGTGGAAGAAACCAGAACTACACACAGTATTCAAGATGCACATACACCACAGATTTATAAATATCTATTAAATAAATAGATTAACAATGCTTTATTTTCTTCTCTATTTGCTTTATAGTAATTCCCAACATTTTAATTAAATTCTAACCTCTATTAAGCTAACATTTTTAAAGATCTATAAAAACCCTAAGATCTTACTTCCCAGTAGTATCAGCCATACACTGGTGGTCCCCAGGAGTTATGCAAAATGACTGTTTTCTCCCTGTTACTTCGTGTTTTCTGCGCTGAATTTCTTCCACCATTTTATCATCCAGCCACTCCATGGAGGTAAGGCCCTTCCATAATTCTTTAGTCAGTCATCTTTACTACTCTGAACATCTTCTGCAAACTTTGCCATATTTCTATGCAGCCCTTCTTCCAAAAAGCTCACGAGTATACTGTAAAGTACAGGCTTAGGCACAGATCCTTGCAAGACTTCATTGCTAATTTCTTTTTGCCACGAAATGTGAGGATTTATTTCTGCTTCCTATTTCATCTTTTAATCAGTTATTTAACCATCTTTGAACCCCTCCTCTTATCCTACAGCAGCTTGCTTTCTTTAACAGCCTGGGATGAAACCTTGTCAAAAGCCTTCCCTTTCTGAAGCTCATTTCTATATTGCTGCCAGTGCTGTAACACATAGCTCAGATCCCGCTTTACAGACAGCTGAAAATGATTAAAACTTGACCCTTCCTGCTCTCTTGATTCTGCCATAACATGTTTCATTCAAATTCAACCTGCTACTCCCTTCCCAGCGTTCAACCCCTCTCCTCTTCCTGATTGAGTGATATTATACAAATTCAACAAAACTAAACCAAAAGAAAATATTTCTTGATATTATTTGTTTACAGAGCTTTCCAGCTTGTATAAGCTTACAATATTAAATACAGCCACATCAAAATTAGTCTGAAATCTGTTCCGCATTTATTACGTGTTAAAAATGAAATCAAATCCCACATACTGTTACGTAATTTCCCATCACTTTCACACTGCAAGCCATACACATTATCAGACAAAAGATCTTCATTAGACCTTTATTGCTAATGTGAAGAAAGTTTTAAAGACTTCTGCTGCATACTAAAGATATACTGCAAGGTGGGTTTTTTTTTTCTGGGGGGGGGGAACCAACAAGGTTTTGTATCTGAAGACAGAAAGCTCCACATATAAAGCTGCAGCCCAACCAAGGATTTTGCTATTCAGAGAACTGAAGCACTACTGATTTGAAAATGTAATTTTTCTTACAGTATATAGGTGAATAGCTCATACCTAATTACAGATTAAGACAATTTGAAATAGCACAAGTTTAAAATCTTAACACAGAAAATCAGACCATCAGAATTGCCAATGAAGCATTCATTCTCGAGCACACAGGCGGCATCGTAACACAAATACAAACAATAGTACAGATGATTTAATTAGATTACTTCGCTCCTGTGAATTCTTCCAAACAAGCTCTTTAAGAAAGCCAGAAATAGAACTCAGCTTTCATCTTTTCTGGATGTTTTGGCCTATAGCAGTCAGTCATACTCTCAAAGCGTGTTCTCACAGAAGCAGCTGTGTATACACAACAAGTCACATTTGGACATGTTTCGATCCAAGAGTGGGTAAGGACAAGCAGAGGTGAGCAGCAGGCTGGCCCTCAACACTAACAACAATGGTTGTCATAGCAACGGGAGGAATCATGGAAAGAGGCTAGTATTGATCTTTCCATCCCATGTTCTTGCCATTTCTTCAGAAGGGCCTTACACAATGCTACCGCCACCAACACCATCGCACACACCCAGGTTCTGATGTTAATGGGAAATAACAATGACGAAATGCCAACGGGGGAATAATTACTGCTGTGGTTAGTCTGAGTACACAAGGAATAGGCAGCAGAATTTTCATCTTAACAGCAAGCTAGGCAAGGGGAAGGGGGGTGTCAGTCCGTACAGGCATGCTTCACCATGCCTTCCATTTACAGCTCAGGTTTTCTGTGCATTCTCCTGCAGGGCAGCGTCTGCCTGTTCTCAGCTTTTGTAACAAGAGAGTCACCGATGCCTGGGTCAGGTATTGCAAAGAGCAGGATATACCAAAGGATGTCGTGTGCTTAGTTGAAAGCCTGCTACATCATGTCAGCATACTGCAGGATGGCACAGAGCCAAAAGGATAAGAAAGAGAGACTACTCACAAATACTAAAGAGATTTTTTTCAGGGTAACAATGGCATAGCTCCAGAGTCTCTCAAAATATACTACAGCACAACTAAGTTCTATAAACATGGGATAATACATTACATGAGAGTATAAGAGATTTTGGTAAAGACTGATATTGTTTCCAGTACTGACACATAGCTCAAAATTGCATTTAGTTTGCAAATTACAGAATGGTACTTTGTTGATACTACCATAATGCTTAAATGAAAAACATATTCTGAAGGTTTCACCTTCATGATTAACATTTCTTCTTTGGATATGCAAAATTGGAGAAAAACTGTTTAAAATATTAGACTGAATTAAGAAAGCCTTTTAAGACCATTCCCAACTGTATCTATAAACATGGAAGAATGACCAGAATAGTTAGCAGAATGTGGCTTTAGCTAAGAACGGAAGGCTGCTTATTATCAGAAATATAAAATATTATTATTGTAAACGAGTAGATCACTTTTGCCACATGCATCCTACCTTGTCCCAGCTTTATATCAGCATAACAACACTTCTTATAATCCACTGTATTTGCAATAAAGCTAAAATAAAGGTATAGTATGGGAAATATCCAGTATCTCTAGAAATAATTCCCAAAGTGATTAGACCCTCAAAAAAAAAAAAAAAATTAAGTATCACAGACTTCAGAAAATGCATCATAGTTTTCCAAGGCAAATACAAAAGACAAATTAGAAGTGTCTATATTAGTACAGATATTCTTAACAAAATTTCAGCATTTATACTTAATAAAAATAGATCCCGAAAAAAACCTAAACAATACCTACCAATTGTGTACATCAAGATAACAACTCCACCATAATCCAAACAAATTATAACAGTATGTGATATTTAAGAGCTCTGGGAACCCTGTTAATAACAAGTCTGCCATCATAACTTAAAGAGGCAAATAGCCATGGGTCTGCTGAGGACCATTCAACTGCATATACACTATCTTCATGTTCTTCATAGGTAGCTATTACGCTGTCCTGAAGGGGCTCTTTAATCCTAAAATTGAAGGAAAAAAGAAAAGAAAAAAAAAAAAGAAAATAGTAAGGATCTGTGAACACACTTGGTTTAAAAAGCAATATTAAGTGTCACATCTATATACGCAACCTCCCATTTAAGTATAAGAATGCAGTAGTAGGCTCTCAGGAAATATTTTATATTAGATGTCTGCATGTACCTATTTTTTACATTAACACAGCAGAGTCAAGTCAATGTTAAAGACCCCATTTGCAGGGACAAAGTATCTGTTATTCTCAACTGCAGTGCATTTCCAAGTCTCTCAGAACCTACACTAAGCATCTCTCTCTAAAGCAAGTTAAACTAAAAGGTATGATCTAAAATCACTTAAACTTGCATTTTTATCAACACCTTTTCTCTCACCATGCTCCACCCCTTCCTTTCCCCCTTTGCTGTTAACTGAACTCTTAAAATAATATATAATTTTATTAGACACACGTAGGTAGGTAAGAAGTTGCAGTTCCTAACATCACAGCCTCTCCTGTGCTGCCATCCTGGACCCATTCTCTCCGGACGGGAGATAGAGGCACCACTCCAAACACTTTAGTTTTTAATTCCCATTCCTAATTTTTATCCTGCCATTATACTAACAGTGGATTCTCATCTATTATTGCAAACCTCACCTCTCACTGCAACACCCAAGGCTCCAGGTCACCTACATCATGAGGGGCAGACAGATTCTCTTTTGCATTGCAAATATTCAAGAACAGATTCAGGCTATTCTCTGAAGTCCAAACCACCCAAGAGTCACCGATTGTGCTCTGCAGGCTGAGAACAGTCCCCTCCACGCACAGAGCCAATCCCTCCTCTCACAGCAACACCACAGCACATTATTCTGTAGCTACAGGGTAGGTGAGTTTTCAGAGGATGACCTTAGAGCTCCTTCACCCACAGAGGATCACCCCTGTCTGACAGGAATCACTCAGCCTTTCAGAAGCACCCCCCTGCCTCCCAGAAACAGCCTTGTATTAAGGCTGCAATCCTCCTAACAGAAAGCAAAGCCAAAAGAGCCTTGTGAGTGCCACTCAATCATTTAAACAGATGCTGCTACTACAGAAATGAAGTGTTGTTATTGGCCGTCTTTGCCCTTTACCGCTGCTCTCTGAAAGCGTGCGTCTTGACAGTCACAAAGAGTATATGGTACCACATTTAAATCGCTTGCAAAATATCGCTGCTGCACCTAGCCAGCGTAACCAGCTGTGAATCTAACATCACAATTAAAATTCAATTGAATTCAATGAATAAACTAAAAGCAGTCTGATCCTGCAGAATAGCTTCAGATATTTAGTTTCAAGGACCTTTAATCATTTACTTATGCCACGTTTAAGGTCAACCAACAAAAAAAGGTCATGGCACAAACACTACACAGCCCCTGGTTAATTGCAAAGAGCAGGCTTGTTTTGCAATTCTCCTGAATATGTACTTTGATACAAACCATCTAACAGCAGAGAGCCAATAAACACACACACACACAGACACTCCATCTCCTGCAATGTGTTTTTCTAACTTCCTGCTAACTGACATGCCTGGTTAAGTGAAAGTTGGTCATGTCCCCAGACAGCAATGTGCTTCACGCGGTGCTCACCCACTTACCCACAACTCCATTATTCTGAAGGTTTCAGATGTCTCTCCGGATAAGCAGGGGAGTAATGCACGGTGCACATGGCTGTCAGGGGACACGGCCGACTTTCAGTTAACCAGGAGTCTCAGTTAACCAAAGGTTGGATAAACAAGGACAAATAAGCTCCTAGATTATACTATTTTCTGTATGCTCAGAGTAATTTCAGTGTTTCATTTAAATAACACAGTTCATCTAATTTAATTTACAGAAGTCATAGGGGAATGAGTGTTCAGGAAAGAAGCCCGCAGATGAACTTCTGTTTGGCATTTTCATTTATAACTACAATTCTTAACTGACTCATATTATTATCTATACACTGAATTTCTTCTTGGGTATGAAAGTAATTTTGTGCCTTCCCAGAAAAAGAAAGGATGCTGTTCCATGTGGTTCTTCAGGCCACATGAGATCAGTTTTCGGTGGGGTTTTTTGTTTGTTTTAAATGGTATAGATCTATGATAATATTATGTATAGACTACTTGTGCAGAAGAACGGCATAGCCTTGAGCTATTGAGAATCTAAGAAAATCCTTATGGAAGTGATCGCTTGGTGAAAAACAGCTAGAAACTACACAAGATGATCAGGAAGGAAAAAAATAATCTCAGGATGACACGTGTCTCAGGAACAATACAGAAGATCCAAAAGAAACTGTCCATGAGCATCCTTTACTAACACTATGAATGAAAAAAGATTAGCCTTTAAATTACGTAATGGGTAATAAGTCCAGAAGGATTCTGCCAGTAGAACAAAGAGCAGAATTTATTTCACATACGTGAAAGACTGTTAAAAAGAATTAAAAAAAAAAAAAAGGAGCCAGGTTGTTTGTAGTCGGGTTTTTTTTCCCTCACAACAGGAATCTCTTGAAGAGAGACCACCGTATCCCATGCTAAGAGACTTACAAGAAAACACCTCAGATTTGTCTGCATTTTGGCTATGTGCATGCTTTTTTTGATAATCCAAGAACATGCTAAGGATACAATTTTTGAATCTATATGAATATAGGATGCTTAGAATGGTTCAGTTTCTGAGTGCCACAACAAACTATTTACTCTCAATGAAATTTTCCACAGCTTTTGCACATTTTTATTTATTAACGAATGAGCTCAGACTCCTAGCTTCCCAGGTATTAAATATAATTTGGTTAATGCAAGAAGTTACAGACTTAACAGCTATGACACCGACATTTATTTAAGCAAGGTAACAGATACCTTTTAAATATATATATATAAAAACAGAGTCTACAAAAAAAGATTATTTTAGCCACAGCACATATTAGTGGAACACATACAAAACAACATATATTTATCTTGGTTTTGTCTATTTAGCTATTTTAATTATCCTTCTGTTTTTAATAGCTGCTACAATTTTATTTCTCCTTAATATACAGCAGGTAATTTCAGAGCCTAACATGTTATAGCACTGATAAGTGTATTTTTGTCTAATACGCTAATCATGATGTAGCAATGATTAAAAGCATACTGCATTATGCTTATCTCAGAAACTTTCCATTTCATAGTTACCAACTTGTGATGACAATGCTCAGTTATTTGGCCTCTTAGGTTAAATGCATAACACCGGACACAGAAAAGGAGAGTATTCAAAATGGACTGGATACTGGGATAGTCAGTAGATCTTTGGCAGGTTTTGGGACAGGGAGGAGAGTTCAGGATCTTAAATTTCTTCCCAGTTAGAGAAGTTCAGAAACAGGAAGAGTACCTGTACAGGGGTGGATATGAAGGAAACCTCCTTCTATGCTACTTTAATACGTACGATTCAGGTTGCTCCAAAACACAGAGATTTCTGCTTTTACATAAAAGCTGCAGATTATGGGTGTAAAGAGGTAGTTGCTATGCTCTAGCTAGTTTGGTGTAGGTGTTTGGCCTATTGATCCCTTGACAGAGCAGCCTGACTGGACTATATTTGATACACACACTTGGTAATCACTTCTTACGCCGGGCAAGATTAGTAAACTATTTTCTTCCCTGTCCTAAATCTCCCTGCCCCTTAAAAAGTTCCTTTATTTTCTCATTTTCCTGTACTATTTTAAGGACTTTTTCTAGCCAGACTAAACCACCTTTTTCTCTCCTTATATATGTTCTTGCAATGCATCAACTGACAAGGCATGAACTCTTATGTCATCAAGAACTCACAGTAAGAAACGTGTAATCTCTACCTACATCCTGCATAAATTTAAGACCACAGAGAGCTGAAACCAGACTACTTTCTCTTTGTGGTCTTATTCACACAGCACGACCCCTAGCAGCTTCTCCTATGAAAGGAGAAGAGCTTTCATTTTACTAGATAACTTTGAGGTTAATTGTTTTACAGACTTGAGAGAGAAGCCTGTTAAGCCTTGGATAATTGTTTTCATGTAGAGAGCTGTTATTTCCAATTACTTCTCATGCTAACAACCACTTAAGTTTGCAGTGCTTGTGATTCTGTTTTGTCACCACTATGTTCAATAAAATATGCTTTTCAGAGTCACCAACAATTGTTAATTCCTTATCACAGTCAAAATTAAATCCTCTTTAATCTAAAACTACTATGAAGTAGATGTGATTCTATAGAGCAGCAACTGTTCTGCAGTGTCCAAAATGAATCCCAAAAAGCATGCCAGTGGATTCCAGAATAAGCCCCGTGGATGCCTTTTCCCTTTAACTGTGGAGAAAACTTAGCAACTGTAAGGTTTTGTTTCCGGTAAGCTTAGACAACACACTATTTCCTTTTTCACTCTCTTAAGGAAAACAGCATTCAAGGATGTTTATGCCGGAACACAATTTCTATATTTGCTAATTGGCTATTCTCAGTATTGCAAGCACTATCTATTTTTTTTTTTTTTTTTTTTTTTACTCAAACCCCAACCTTCTGAACTGCTTCTACAGAAAAATTCCGTCTTTAAAAACAGGAAGCACATATTTTAACATAACAGGTTTCATAGTTGTACTAATATGTAAAATAAATTAAGGAGGGTGTATCTGCTAATGAGGGTTAAAGAATGAAATAGTACAGAAAAAAACCATGCCTTTTTAAAGCAAAGTAGTCTAGGAATTGGTAAGTGCTGCTGCACTAGATTTGGCCCAGCTTCTTATGCAATTAAACGAGTAAAATCCTGAATATCGGCATTCCCCAAACCAGAAACTACTTAAGCCAGTTTAATTAATTGAGTCTCTTGGTTGATTCCATAGCATAATCCTATGATTTCCAGATTTCTCCAAGACATAAATATCACAAGAAAAATATAATCAAAATTAACACTATTGGCAGCTGTGTGAAAATACCCTGAAAGCCTGAAATATATACATTTTGTGAAAATACCCACGAAAGTTTTGCAAATACTTTTCAAAATACCAATGCTGACAATTCACTCTCATGAAGTCATGAATGTTTATACAAAGGTATTATGCGAGATCACACTGTTCATATGTATTATCATGAAAATACATGATTTACTATTCAAAAGTCTCCAACCGCATTTCTATCAGAAAAAGTAGAAACCACCACCTCCTTTAGATGGAATTTGGAAGGAAATCTCTTTCTACAGAGAGGCAACCACCATTTTCTCTCTGGTCCATTCTGATTGCTGAAGACGTTCCTATACTTAAAATCTCATTAAAACTTCACCATCTGAATGAGATACTCTGTACTGGAATGACCAATCCTTTACAACTCTCAGCTTTAATTCCAAAATGGTGAGAAGTACTTGGTTTAGATCTTGTTCTGTTTGTATCAAAGGGAAGTGTGGCTAAAATCTATGGTGAAAAAAATGGAAACATAAGACTTCAGGAAAAACACTAAAAAAAAAAAAATATATATATTTCCTAATGTGAATTTCTGGTACAATCTTCAATAGATAACAAAGTTAAGAATAAACTTAGAACATGTCAAAAAAATGCATCAGAAGGGAGAAGGCAGCATAGTGACCTTAGTAATCAGTTCTGCCAGTGAAAACACAGCAGACATCTTAAGCCTGTAAATCCCAAAGAGAGCTAAGGAAGCCGGTAGCTCATTCTGCAAAATTAAAGTGTAAGGATGGCTTCCTCTTCAGGACTGATGTATAAGCTCAAAATGCTATTGCCCATATAAATCTTTTCATTGGTATGGATACAGAGAAGTGGTTGTTTTTTTTTTTTTTTCTTAAAAAGCAAGTCCTCCATTATCAATTGAGACTTGTCATGAAGTTCTGGCCATAGAAGTCATGAAGAATGAAAACACTGCTGCAGACTGAGAGGGGGAATCTTATCAATGCTTATAAATACTTAAAGGGTGGGTGTCAGGAGGATGGGGCCAGGCTCTTTTCAGTGGTGCCCGGGGACAGGACAAGAGGTAATGGGCACAAACGTGAACATAGGAAGTTCCATGTAAACATGAGGAGGAACTTCTTTACCCTGAGGGTGGCAGAGCACTGGAACAGGCTGCCCAGAGAGGTGGTGGAGTCTCCAACTCTGGCGATGTTCAAAACCCGCCTGGATGCGTTCCTGTGCAACCTGCTCTAGGTGACCCTGCTCTGGCAGGGGGGTTGGACTAGATGATCTCCAGAGGTCCCTTCCACCCCCTATCATTCTGTGATTCTGTGTGATGCAGCATGTACCTTGCTGTTGGTGCTCCTAAGGTAGCAAACAGTCTTCTCATGCTGCGTACCATCAACAAATCAAACAGAGACCTATAGAGTTAAAAATCCAAACCTATAAGGCAAATAAATATATTGCAATAAGTAGAGAAAAGGAATCCTGATTGGCGAGTAAAGATGGTCTCACTAAACTGCAAGAACGTAGTAGGTTTTGTTTATTGTTAGAAACAGTAATGTAGAACTTGTTTAACACAACCAAATATAGACTCACTCACTAACATAAGGATTTTGGATGACCAAAGAATGAAGAAAGGATATAAGACAGTCCCCACGTCCCTGCGGATGAAGACAGTTCTCAGTGCCCTGCAGAGGTCTAAAAGGGAACTGACAGACACATTCAGGAAATTTGGAATTAAGGCAAGTTCAGTGTTGCAGGGAGGAAGTCCTTGCAACACCAGAATGTAAAGCCATTAAAGAAGAGGAGGCCAACGAGAAGCCTGCCTTAGTCAGTTGCATCCATAGATGTGGAATGACAATGTTTTAAATGTCTTGTTCAAACTGAGGCATCAAAAAGCATTCCCTATATTCTTACCCTGGAACACCAACTTCGGGGATGAAAGCTAAACGCACCCCAAATACCTCAACTGTTCTATTTTCATTTGATTTTTACACTTTTTTTCCTACCTGTGGGTCAAGGTGCTAGAAATTAAACTATGAGTAGAGCATTTCATTCCCCGTTTCTCAGCTTTTTTTTTTTTCCCCGTATTTGAATTGTGCATTAAATTATCCAGTCTAGGGACTTGACCAGAATACACCATAGCTCTCCTCTGGCCACATGCCTATAGCTCCTCTCTGTGGACAGCTCGATCCTATTTAGACTATATACTTATGACAGAGGGTCTCGGCTTTACAGACAGAAAGCACTGAAGCCTTTCCTTATTCAGCGCAATAAAACAAACGCAGTTGGCATATTTCTCCTAGACACATTTCACAAAGGCAGCGCATGCACACCTAGCATGTTTTGGAACAAACGTAAACACAGTTAGGGAGGAGAGCTAAACTCAAGAATATGGCTGATGGCAAAAGAAAGTCCTAAAGGGAAGAATCAGAAGTCTCCAAAGATGATTCAGAGGCAGTAAAGGTCCCTGAGCAGCAAATAGTCAGGGGCTAGAAGCATACCCAAGGGAAGCATCACCTCCTTTTCCTGTTTTTATGATCTTTCCTCTTGGCCACTATCAGCGACATGATACAGGCTAGGGAGACCTTTGATACGATACAGGGAGGATGCTCTTACTTTTTTACGATTGATGAGAGAAATAACACCACCAGTAGCAGTTAAAAAGTAGGGAAGAGACAACAAACTAGTTGCTCTAATGCGAATCAGCAGTTAAGAGGAACTGAAGGTCACTCAATTGTGACAAGAGACACATCCTCATACAATAGTCCTAGTCATATTGCTTATGCAAGTGTGTTCACATCTCCAAGATGGGAGCATATAAAGTCCCAAAATGTCAACACATACATGCACAAACACCCAAAGGAGAAACCTCAAGGAATAATTCCTTAGTAAGAACAGAAGACAGCAAGTTTTGGTTTGTTGTGTATTCATTACTTGGTAAACCTGTATTTTTTTCTTAAAAAAAAAGTTATCTCCCAAGAATTACTTTTTAGTTGTGAACCTTAAAAAGCAGTCAGTTACTACAGAAAATCTGGCAAGAATAAAGGAGTGAGTAGACCATGTGGCTATGTGGGTAGACCAGTTCGATGTGGCTGAGCAACGAAGGGTTAAACTGACACATTACTTGCTTTTGTCTCCAGCCAAGAAATACAATAAAAATTAGAAAGTTTACTGCAAAATATATTAAAAATTAACATAAGTCTTAAAGATCTCAGAAGTCTTAGCTGTCTAGAACAGTATTTCAAGTCAATGCTTTTAAAATATTGGGATTTTTGCTTAGTAGAAAAGAACCCCAAAACTTTCAAGATATAAAAATAAAGAGTACGTACCAGTTATATTTAATCCAAGAAGCATTTTTACAAGTTATTTTATTCAGAACATGAAAAATAGGTACCCCATAAAGACAGAGCATTTTTCCTTCTTTCCACTTGATATTTCAACCTTCTTTTCAGAGAGATTTGGTCACTGGAAATTTGTCTGGAGATACTAGTCGTACAGACACCTGCCCTTCCTGGTGTATTTCAAGATACACCCAAAAAAGACATTTTGTTTTTCAAGATTTTTGTGCTATTTAATAGCATGCCAGATGTCCTCCAAAACAGGATAAAAATGAACCCCATGAGAATATAACACTTCCTTGAAAGTCTAGAACATACCCAAGCAAGAAAACAAACACACACACCCCACCAAACCATACAATAAACCCCTGTGTTTTACAGAAGAGACAGTGCCCATGGAATAGTGCAACAGATTCTTCAAAGAGGACTCCAGGACAGAAAAAGTTACTAAAGCCTAAATATTTGGCACTAGTGGTTGACTAACAAGAACTATTCCCAACCATTGTTATTCCCTGCTTCATTAGTGCGCTTATAACTAAACAGACATTCATCTGGCAACAGTTCAAGGCTGGTGAGCACCTTGCAGCTTCCAGCTCAACTCATCCTCCAGCTCAAGGAGGGGGAGGAAAAAAAAAAAACCAAACCCAAAACTAAGACTCTCAGAGTACCACGCAAAAGTTAGAAAAGCTAGTGTGCTTTCCCAGGTTTTATAGAGAACAGATTAGCAGCTAAAAAGCAAATGCAGTACTGATACTCCTGCAGGACCCTGTATCATTACTATACAAGTCATTCACAATGTGGTTTACATCCATCCCATTGCCAAAGGAAAACCATGTGTTATATTTGTTGTATTGCCGCATATTCTTGGTTTCAAAAATTCCTATTCTAGAAACAATCACTTGTGTTTCAATGAGGTAACCTACACAGTCTGCAATCAACAGAAATTCAGAACACCAGATAACCTACTACGCAATATCAGTTGTATAGTAGGTGAAAGTCTCTTTCTCATTTCCATTAATGCTATTTATCTTCCATCCAGAACAGAAGAAATTGCAATCCCCAGCCAAAGGTAAGGAACAGCATAGACACAAGGAGTAGTGATAATTTGGTAACTACAGTAGTGTCCGAGAATGATCAGGTGGAAATCAGGGCCTGTCCCCCCAAGAAAGTGGTAGGACAATTAACCCAACTGAAGTGCATCTACACTAATGCATGCAGCATGGGGAATAAGCAGGACGAGCTGGAGGCCATCGTGCAGCAGGGAAACTATGATGTGGTTGCCATCATGGAAACGTGGTGGGAAGACACACACAAGTAGAGTGCTGTGATCGATGGCTACCAGCTTTTCAGAAGGGATAGGCAAGGGAAGAGAGGTGGTGGGGTGGCCCTCTATGTTAGGGGCAGTTTTGAATGTCTAGAACTCAACAGTGTGAATGACAGTGTTGAGTGTGTTTGGATAAAAATCAAGGGGAAGGCCAACAAGGCAGATATCATGATGGGAGTTTGTTATAGACCCCCTAATCAGGATGTAGAAACTGATGAAGTATTCTATAAGCGGCTGGCAGAGGTCTCGCGATCATCTGCCCTTGTTCTTGTGGGTGATTTCAACTTCCCGGATGTCCGCTGGGAATACTACACAGCAGAGAGTGAACAGTCCCAGAGGTTCCTGGAGTGTGTGGAAGACAACTTCCTAACACAGCTGGTGAAGGAACCTACTAGGGGAAGTGCCCTACTGGACGTACTGTTTGTTAACAGAGAAGGTCTTGTGGGGGATGTAAAGGTTGGAGGTCGTCTTGGGCAGAGTGACCATGAAATGGTAGAATTTTCAATTCTTGGTTAAGCAAAGCGGGGAGCCAGCAAAACTGCCACCTTGGATTTCCGAAGGGCAGACTTTAGCCTGTTTAGGAGCATGGTTGAGAGTGTCCCTTAGGAGGCAGTTTTGAAGAGCAAAGGTGCCCAGGAAAGCTGGTCATACTTCAAGCAGGTGCTCTTAGAAGCACAGGTGAAGGCCATCCCCATGTCCTGAAAGACAAGCCGACAGGGAAGAAGGCCAGCCTGGCTAAATAGAGAGCTTTGGCTGGACCTCAGGAAAAAAAAGGAAGGCTTACATTCTCTGGAAAAGGGGCTTAGCAACTTATGAGGATTATCAAGATATAACAAAGCTATGCAGGGGGAAGATTAGAAGGGCCAAAGCTCAATCAGAACTCAGCTTGGCCACTGCAGTTAAAGATAACAAGAAGAGATTTTTCCAGTATATCAACAGAAAAAGGAAGACTAGGGAAAATATAGGTCCACTGATGAATGAGACGGTGGCCTAGAGGTGGAAGACACAGAGAAGGCAGAGTTACTGAATGCCTTCTTTTCTTTGGTCTTCACTGATAAAGCCATCCTTCACACATCCCATACCCTGGAGGCAAGGGGGAAGGTCTGGAGAGAGGAAGATTTTCCCTCAGTTGAGGAGGACCGGGTCAGAGACCACTTGGCCAAGCTGGACATTCATAAATCCATGGGCCCTGACGGGATGCACCCGCGAGTGCTGAGAGAGCTGGCAGATGTTATCGCTAGACCACTCTCCATCGTCTTTGAAAAGTCATGGGGAACAGGAGAGGTGCCTGAGGACTGGAGGAAGGCTAACATCACTCCAATCTTCAAAAAAGGCAAGAAGGAGGACCCAGGGAACTACAGGCCGGTTAGTCTCACCTCTGTCCCTGGGAAGGTAATGGAGCGACTCATTCTGGATGTCATCTCCAAACACATAGAGGAACAGCAAGTTATTGGAAGTGGTCAGCATGGATTTACCAAGGGCAAATCATGCCTGACCAATCTGATAGCTTTCTATGGTGTTATAACGGGTTGGCTGGATGAGGGGAGAGCCGTAGATGTCATCTACCTTGACCTTAGCAAGGCTTTTGACACTGTCTCCCATAACATCCTCATTAGGAAGCTGAGGAAGTATGGGCTAGACGAGGTGACAGTGAGGTGGATCGAGAGCTGGCTGAGTGACAGAACTCAGAGGGTTGTGATCAGCGGCACAGAGTCCAGTTGGAGGCCTGTAACGAGTGGTGTCCCTCAGGGGTCAATACTTGGACCAATTTTGTTCAATATATTCATTAATGACCTAGATGAGGGGACAGAGTGTATCCTCAGCAAGTTCGCTGATGATACCAAGCTGGGAGGGGTGGCCGACACTCCAGAGGGCCGTGCTGCCATCCAGCGTGACCTGGACAGGCTGGAGAGCTGGGCAGAGAAGAACCTAATGAGGTTCAACAAAAGCAAGTGTAGGGTCCTGCACCTGGGAAGGAAGAATGCCAAACACCAGTATAGGTTAGGGGCGGACATGCTGGGAAGCAGCTCTGAGGAGAAGGACCTGGGGGTCCTGGTAGACAGCAAATTATCCATGAGCCAGCAGTGTGCCCTTGTCGCCAAGAAGGCCAATGGCATCCTGGGCTGCATAGGGAAGACTGTGGCCAGTAGGTCGAGGGAGGTCATTCTCCCCCTCTACTCTGCACTGGTGAGGCCACAACTGGAATACTGTGTCCAGTTTTGGGCTCCCCAGTTCAAGAGGGACAGGGAACTACTGGAGCGAGTCCAGCGAAGGGCAACCAAGATGATTGTGGGACTGGAGCACCTCCCTTATGAGGAAAGGCTGAAAGAGCTGGGACTCTTTAGCCTGGAGAAGAGAAGGTTGAGGGGGGACCTGATTAATGTTTACAAGTATCTAAAGGGTGGGTTTAAGGAGGACGGAGCCAGGCTCTTTTCAATGGTTCCCAGTGACAGGACAAGGGGCAATGGGCACAAGCTAGAACATAGGAAGTTCCGTTCAAATACATGGAAAAACTTCTTTACGGTGAGGGTGACAGAGCACTGGAACAGGCTGCCCAGGGAGGTTGTGGAGTCCCCTTCTCTGGAGATTTTCAAGACCCGCCTGGATGCAGCCCTGAGGGATGTGCTTTAGGCAATCCTGCTTTAGCAGGGGAGTTGGACTAGATGATCTCTAGAGGTCCCTTCCAACTCTGAAGATTCTGTGATTCCGTGAACCAAAAGGTACATCATATTTAAAATACTGTAGTTTAGTTACATTACAGAAAGTATGTACTGTTGATATGAACAACTTTCTAGACACTTAATTTGATACACCTTGATCTTCCAGGCACTTACTTCACCTATTGCTTCTAGAGACATCTTGCACATTTAAAATTAGCTATTTCTATATATAGGATAGCTTCCTTATTTAATATAAAAAAAAAATGGTTTCAGGTCCTCTATGTGAAGCCAAAATGTCAAAACTATTTGGAGTAAAACTACATCTTTATTAATAAAATAAAGGTGAAAGAGCAACCTTAAAAAACCCTAAACTTTATTTAGCATTTTAACTGAAACATCTAGCAAACACAGATGAGTAACTGGGGGATCTTTTTTATAATTTCCTTGTTTCTCATCCCATCTGACTATTCCTCATTGTAAAAGATAGTTCAGGAGGTAATCTGCCTATTTCATTGCAGAAAGCTTTGTGGTTTAAAATAAATTAACAAAACAACTGCTCCGTGCAGACATTCAGAATATGGATATTCAGAGCTGCAAAGAATAGAAAAATATAGACTGAAGCCTGTTGGTCTCAAAATATTTTACGTGAGTTTCGGTATCATTATCTTCACCTTGTAAAGGAAGAGTTTGCTGAAGATCACCATGTAAGCTAGTCGCAAAATTAGAAAGCCTCAGCCCACACTTGATCTACAGAACTCACTATATACATATATATATATATATTCATAAAGAAGCACAGAGAAGAAAACAAGCATCATATATTGCACAATGAAGAAGTTGAAAGCAGACAAAAATGGAAGATGAAAAATTATTGTTTTGGCACTTCTGTTAACTCTTTAGTAAAAACACCATCCCTCCAAAATTCACATGCAAAATATGTGATTACTCACACACCCAAGTGGATGGTGCTTACAAATGCTTGCAATAACATGCATTATTCTCTACTAAGAGTGCCAAAAACAATTTTCTGTTTTGCTCAAAGTAGGTCTCATGAGTTATTGGTTTCTAGAGCAGTCAGCAATATTAAGAGTGGAATTTACAAGAATTAATGTATTTATACTTCCTTTCTTCTGCCTGTGCAGAAACTCATCATTAGACTGGTAATGTTTCTTAAAGGTTAGAACACATACACAGAAAATGCAAAAAGCAGCTTTTCAACTCTCGCTTAACCCAGATTATTTTTTGTGCTTGACTTGATCCAGAGGTCCCTTAAAGTGAATCTTTTCACTGATCCAGTAGACTTCAGGACTGGTCCTCAGCATCACCATCCCCTTCCTACCAGTGAACATACAGTAACTGTGCTAATCAGATTTAAAGAGTGCATTCCTCCCAAGAGTCCGAGTAAAGAAGAATGAAGTAGGAATTAGAACTACTTACCTGAAAGGCCTGTATACAAAAATCCTAGTCGGCAAAAAAAATAGCAAGTTAACCATTACTACAAAAAGACAAACTATAAGCATCTACATAAAATTCAGGAAACTTCATACTTCTCTTCTTGATGCTGGTCCTCTTGGTCACTTAGTTCATCATCATCTACCATATGCCCAAATGGTTCAGAAGAAATTGATACCATATTAGACAAGATAACTCTGCTATCACTGCTTCCTGTAAGGATCAGCTGATCATGAGAATGATTGTATCTGACATTCCAGACCCTAAAAAAAAATGAAATCAGAAAGAAGAGGAGGCTATTCTTGGCAGGTAGTGCATCAATGTTAAATGATTTTTTTTTCAAAAAACAGCACTAAAAATTGATCTTTGACTTAAATGTTGTAAATGCACACAGAAGTGACATACTTCATTTCAAAGACTGTTTTTTGCCATCTTTATTTGGCTTTTAAGCTTGCATGTCACCTGTTTTATGAGGTGTCTTTAAAATTCAACAAATAAGTTTAAAAAAAAATCCAAGGAACAAAACACATCATTCAGTGGTATCATTCCTTGAGGGTACATTCTAATTCATTATTTAGTAAATCAGATAAATATTTAAGTTCTAAATATAAAAATTTCCCCAAGGCAAAATACAGATTAGAAATAACCTGCTAAACAAAAATCTCACAACATTCTTAGAGTAAAGTTTAAAATAGACCCTAAAACAAAAGTAGGATTATATTTCTTTTCAGTTTTTACATTTTACAAATCAAGTTAATACCAAATGTCTTACGGTTCTTGTTTTATTCTTTTTCTTTTAATCTTCTGGAAAAAAGTGCTGCTTCTGTTAATTCACATCTTCATTCCCCTCAAAGTAGCTTCAGGGTCCAGATTTATTTTGCAAGAATTACTCCAACCCAAATTTTAGAAAATATGAACCGCTCATCTTTTCTTAACCACTGAAGTCTGCAAACGTCAGACAAGATTCTCTCCTTGCTCCAGCCACAGGCCAGAGCGGTAGATACAAGCTCTCAATATTATCTCAGAGAATAAAATGACTCACTTGCATATTCTGGCTCAAGGGCTGTAAAGAGCATGAAAAAAGTAGGGCCGAATTATTGAGCATTTCAACCATTCCACAACAGAAAGATAGACAGCAGCTGCTTTTCTGCATGTCAGGTGCAGCAGATCAGGCTCCATTTGGGAAGGCACACCTTGTCCCAGCCGGCCCCTGCAAGCCACACTCTGTGCCGTGCTTCTCAAAGGTGTACCCTATTTCACAACAAGGTTAATAACAGTTTCTTGCCAATTAGACTAACATCGTCTAAACTCTTAATTTACAATCACACAAGTAACATTCACACGTTGAAACCTTTCCTCTTGTGCAGAAAAATGGTTATTCACAATAGAACACAGTTAGTTTGCATTGTTCCTAAACAGTAAAATCATTAGCTGAATAAATTACACAAGCCATCCACCCGCAAAACAGCATGCAGATAATTTGTTCTACCAGTGGGAATGCTCCTCTAGTGTCTTCACTGGTTCAGTGACATTTCTTGTGTCCCAGAATTTCACCTTGCAGTCATCTCCACAGCTAGCCAGGTAGTACTGTTTATTGGGATTAAAGTCTAGGTCTCGTACCAGCTGTCCGTGGGCATTTTCTATGCAATATATCTGTCTGTAAAACACATTAAAAAAATTAAATGGTCTATAAAAAGCTAACTGCACTCCACTGACAGGAATCTGTTTCCCTGGAAACTTGCATAATCCCCTCAGCACCCGCAGACCTAGAGTTCCCATTGCTAGTCAACAGTTTAGGGAAATCCCAGCTGTTAACAACAGCGACTTGTATAGATTTCTCAGTTTGCTTTGAAGCTTTGTTCTTTCCTTGTTTGCATTAGGATCATCTGGAGCTAAAAGGAAACAGTAGTTCCAGATGATTCTAGCACAGCTTTTTAACAACTGTTATGACATGTCTGCTACTAAACCACAACATTTTCAGATAAGAGCTTCTCCACCCCTAAGTAGTTATCCTAATTCTGTATTTATGACATCTAGTTCTCCCCATATGAAAAGCTGAGATGCAAGTGATGCAACAGATATGAACAACAGCTTTTTATTATTGCTTTATTTTGAACTTACCTTCTTGAGCTCTGGCATTTATCATTAATTTACCTGTGTCCCTTAAACTACTCAGCCATGCACATACGCATCCATCTGGACCACTTCAGAAGCTAACAACCTAGCATCCTTATTATAAAAACATTGTGTTCCATCAGTTTGTCTCCCTGTCTCACTGCTTAAACTTGGGTTTTGGGGTTTTTTTTGTTTCCACTATTGCATTACCAGTTTTCTCAAAGCCACCATCTACCAAAGTTCTACTTAGATTTGATAGTCTCCTACAATCTTCACTAGAAATTGTCAATGCTTTGTGAGCATTTTTTTTAATGGAAAATTTTTCTTTTCAAAAAACATAGACTGAGCAAAACTTTCTATTTCTTGCACCGTACAAATGGTCTCCTGTCAAGACCAGATAGAGAAGTCTCTTGCTCTCAGTACCTAACTACTAATATAAAGCAAAGTAACTCCATAGTGAGAGATTCAGAGTATACTAGGCCTATACTAAGCCCTATCCTGACAGCTTTGGCAGTCTCTTGGGATAGTCATCCCACCTGGAGTACTGCATCCAGCTCTGGAGCCCTCAGCACAGGAAAGACATGGACCTGTTGGAGCGAGTCCAGAGGAGAACCACAAAAATGATCAGAGATGGAACATTTGAGCCCTATGAGGACAGGCTGAGGGAGTTGGGGTTGTTCAGCCTGGAGAAGAGGGCTCCGGGGTGACCTTATTGCAGCCTTTCAGTACCTAGAGGGGGCCAACACGAAAGATGGGGACAAACTTTTTATCAGGACCTGTTGCGACAGGACAAGGGGTTAATGGGCTTAAACTAAAAGAGGTTAAACTAGATAGAGGGAATAAATTTTTTTACAATGAGACTAGTGAAACAGTGGAACAGGTTGCCCAGAGAGGTGGTACCTGCCCCATCCCTGGAAACATTCAAGGTCAGGTTGGCCAGGGCTCTGTGCGACCTGATGTAGTTGAAGATGCCTCTGCTTATTGCAGGGGGGTTGGACTAGACAACCTTTAAAGGTCCCTTCCAACCCAACACATTCTATGATTCTATTCTACAGAGGATATTACTTAGATACTGAACATCAACACTCTTCTCAGAGTTTGAGAGGTTAAGGGATATCGCTCCGGTATGCTTTTCTACTAGGTATTCTGGCAGCTGAATTTATCACTTCCTCTTAATTTCTTGAAACATCTTTATGGGAGTTTTTTTAAATCTCAAGCATGCTTGCAGCAATAAAACACTTCTTTCCTCCTTTATTGCAGCTTTCACCTCTTTCCTGCACTTTTTGCATTCCTCGTGGAGATGCGTGTAAGGGCCTAAGAAGAAATACCACTGTCCACTCTGTATTCAGTAGTGCTTACCATGAAAGCTTTTATTCCACCTTAACTATTATTCTGACCACTTGATCCCTTTCCAAATATGAATATTGTTTTCTTTTGCTCTATTATCCTACCTACAGCAATAATACATACACTGAATTTCCCACTTACATCCTAAGAGTAAGGCCAGACCACATGAACATTTTCTCCATCTACTCGATTCATCTTCTCAAATTCTTCTTCTTCCATATTTTTTAGAATTTATTCTTGGAGTCTGTATTTTCCTGATACAATTCTCTCTCTAAATCTATTCAGCCTAGTGTCTGTCTCCTCTGCTTCACAAGCTCTTCTCTGATTAAGATTGCTTCCTAATCTAGTCTAGGAGTCTTCCCACCAACCTCTTTTTTTCCCCTCCCTTTCTTTGTTTGCTACGTCCAAAACCAGTTACTCCCTCTATCTTACAGCTATCATAATCGCACTCCATGGAAGGAGCTATTCTAGCTACTTCTTCACTATCTCTCCTCTCCTATTGTTTGCTGGTATAGCAGGTTTCTGTCCTTGATTTCCTGCCCCGCCCCTTCCCTTCTCATTTTTTGCTTCTTATACTGCCACAGTTTATACTGCCCTGCTTTAAACTCCTACTTCTAGCCTAACTAGTCATTATCAAATATTCACATAATTCTAGACATATTACAGTGTAATTGCAGATGAGACTTATTCTTGCACATATTTTTCAAGTACATTGCAAACAGCTCTTTGGCATAGCCTAATATTTGTAAACTGGTTCAAGGACTATCTAACCTGTGCTTCGCTTAAAGTAATTAGAATTGTGGGGGTTGCTTTTGTTAACTAAGCCACCCTTCTTGTTAATATCTGGACTATCTTTCTTTCATAAAAGTTACTCAGAGTATTCACTAAATGCAAGATAGAGATGCTTTTTCTAATGAGATGGCGCATGAAACAGATTTCACAGTATTTAACATTTTCTACTTAAAAACACAGGCTTTAATCTTAAGGCCTGCATGCTATATGTTAAAAATAGAATGATTAAAAAAAAACATTTTAAAAAAGGAACTTTACAAAAAAAATCTTCTTTGACCTTTCTTTCCTGTCTTGTACACTTCTTTTAAATGAGTTTTCATAAATGAAAATGTGCACATATATAGCAAGTTAGATTTTTATACATCCTTTTACAAGGCAAAGAACAGGACTTTCAAACCTGATGACAAGCACACAGGAAGTGACTTTTAATTATTGTATTTGTATTTTTAGCTTTTGTTTCTTAAATTAAATAAACCTTTTTGGCAAAAACACATAAGGCTGGCAAACGTGGGGATTTATTGCTATACCCCTGAGCTGGCAGGAACCATAGAACTAAATTTAAAGTCATCCCCCTTTAAGGCAACAAAAGTTATTACAAGACATCAGTCTTCTTGGTTTAGTGATAAATTACTATGTGCTAAGGGGATAAAGCGTATCTTAAAAAAGCTTGCACAGGTTTTAGTAGTCATGGCAACAGATGTGCACAACATCACTCCTTTGCTTATCAAAATCACAACTGAGCAGGGGGGAAACACCTTATTAGGTATATTCAAAGCTTTAATTGATTCGGTTATGACTTTGATAGATTCAGTAGTTTCATGTAACTAGCATGCTACAATCTTTAACATAGTACACTATGCTATTTGTTAAAATCAGAAAAGATTGAACTTAACCTGTGAATTACCTTCAGAGATTGAAGTTACCTTTAAACAGCATGCTATGAAGACAGTTCATAGCATACTCAGGACTGTTGTAAAATCATTTTCAGGTTGAATTACAGAACAGGTTCATTCAGGTAATACCTATGTATTAAGCAAATAATCTTGAGACTAGCACATAGCTCAGTAAAACTCAATATACAAGTTTGAACTGAAGCTGAGGGGAGAAAAACAGAGAAAGCCCCTTACTAACTTGTAAGTATATCAGCTCGCAAGCCCAAGCATTCCTATTATAAATGATAGCTCTGCCACATTTCTAATCTCTAAAAAAAAAAAAAAAAGAAATAAAAAACCAAACAAAAAAAAAAAACCCAACCAAACCCCCCACAAATGTTAGGAGCAATGAAAAAAAAAAAAAGAAAAATCTATCTCCAAAGGAGATTTGTCTCTTTTAGAGAACAAGACTGAAATTTCTCATTACCTCATGCTTCGTGTATCCCATCCTCGAACAGTGGTATCATTGGCTGTTGCAATCTGTGTACAATTGTGGTGTGGACTCCATCTTCCAGAAGTAAATTTTAATTGTCCTTTCCCTTCCAAGGCTGCAGAACTAGACAGCTAAAATAACGAAACAAAGCTGGCAATGTTTCTAAAGGTAATGCTAAAATGAAATTAGTTCCACTGAAGACAAAAACTGCACAACAGCCTATTGTTCCAAGTGTAACAAACTACCAAAATCCTACGATAAAAAAATGGAAAAAAATAAAAGCTAGAGCTGATTTTGTATCTCACAAAGTAATTTTTACAAAAGCTTACACAGTGTAATGTATTCACAAATATAAGAAGTACCATACTACTTTATAAACTAAAATAAACAGTTTCACATTAATAGGGGCACCGTGCACAAATTTGTAGCTGCCTCAAACAGACAAATAAACACATGCATTTAGTTTCATGAACAGTGTTACAAGAATGTTTTGCTATGTCAAAATGCCAAATTTTATCTGTAGAAACAGAATTATAGTGTCAAAGACTCTTTGATAAACGTAAAGCAGCTTTTAAAAATAAAAAAAAAAAATCAAGACCCAGGTGCCCATGTCATCACATACATGCCTATTAATATAACAGCAGGTACTAGATCACAAATCTACAACTTGCGAGAATTAAAGATTTCAGTTCCAAAATCATGCTTGCATAACATTGAGCAACCAGCTCTGCATCTCCACAGTTAATAAGAAGAAGGTACAAAGTCATCAACTTTCTCTTTGAAGTTGTACAGCAAGTTATACTCCAATTCCACATGAACATGGGGAAAAATGAAGTTGCAGACACTGCGAATTACTTCTAATCACTTACTGAAACTGATTGTTTAATATCCAAAGGGGGGGTGGGAGGAAAACCAGAGTTTTTGCATTTTAGTAAAATATAAAATTTATACAAATTTCGAGTGGCTAGGCAGACACCAGACTTATTTGGTCACCTTTCACATGATGGTCGTATTTCAAAATGTTTCATTAAGAGGTATTTCACAAAAGTAGATTACTGCACTGGATCTCATTGGATCACTTTTCTCCTTTACCTAAATCCTAATACATCGTAAATATTCTATTAAATAGAAGAGTTCTCAGCAGAAATATTACACTGAAAAGAAAAAAACAAAACACTAAAACATACATACTGCTTACATAAACTTTAACTGACTTCAACAGAAAAATATGCTGTTATACGAGACTACTTAAATTTATTTGTACTTGGTACCAACATCCATTTCTGTATTTTGCTAAGTCTTCGCTATTACAGTTCCACCAAGAATATCATATTTATTTAGCATTCACATTAACAATCTAGAAATTACAACTCTTCTGTCACTGAAGTCTATGATACCTAAGTAAGTGTTGCCTTCCAAATTTTTTTTAAAAGAACGTAGAATTTCCAGCATGCAAGATCATATATTGCTGATGTGTTAATGAATGATATAACACTGTGGCCAAACCTACTCCTCTAGCACCATTCCTCCTCAAGTACAAAAACGGTCTGAAAGCCTTTCTACAACCTGCAGGTTATTAGCATTAAGAAAAATACTGCACAGGACACTGGATGCAGGATAATAAACTAAACTAGACACACACCAGATTCTAGCCACAAGAGAATATGCAGAGCTTGAGTGGGTCATTTCAAGAATTAAACTAAGTTTATTCAGCCAAGTAATCAGTCTTGGCCATACAAAGCTCAGACTTGGGGGAGAAGAGGGAAGCAAATGCTAACGCTGACAGTAAGATGGTGCCAACAAAAAGAGTATCTCTTATCAGGTATTTTTAAATTCTGTTCTCGAGACAGAAAGCGTTGTATATCCAAAATGTGACTCGAGGAAGAAGGTCTTTGTAAGCAGTAGATAATACTTTCTCCAGCATTCCATCCATATTTTATTTTTTAAGTCTTCATTTCAACTTTTATCATGTAAACTATTATAAAAAGATATTATTTTTTTTCTTTTTAGTCAAAAGTTCAGGGGTGAGGCCAGCACACGTATCCTGCGCTATTTCTTAACAACACACATGAAAAAAAAAAAATCACATACATGTTAGATTGGCCAAGTCATCCTTGCCTTCCCAAGCAATTCTTATGTACTTGCAGGAATTAAATGACATCCTTCCTCGTATGGATGTCCAACTATGTATACAGCCAAGTTCCCAATCAACTCATGGTAGACTTCTGTTAATAAAATGAAATCCCAGGAGTTACTGAATAAGGTTTTGTTCAATGTTCTTTTGCATGTCTTCTATGAGCCTGAAAGGAACTGCACGAATTTAAAGGAAAGCTAAGAGGTAAGGGAGGGAAATTTTCATAATAAAAAGGAATCCGTACATAACAGAAGGAAGTCTGCAAGTCTCCCTCCTGAAAATCCACGAAATGAGCTTAAAGGAAACAAAGCTGGTAGTCTGGAATCACAAATACAGGTTCAAAAAAACCCTAGCTTTAGTTTTAATTCATACCTAAATATACAGACAGGTAAGCAAGCTTTTTTGAACTCTTCCCTCCACTTCTTTAAAGGCAGAAAAGTTGACTACACAAGGAAAGGAAAACATGACAAAGTCGTATTTTAGACATTAATCTCACATCAGGATTTGGGTTTGTGCTGCCCAGAAGATGAAAACATGTAGCTCTAAGGGCCTCACTGGATATTGAAGGAAAACAATTCACGGTAATATTTTATAAACACAAAATGTGACTTACAGTAAGAAAAAAAAAGGAAGTGACTAAGATCCAATGTCTACTTTTAGACAACAGAATTAGCTATTGTTCTTGCATCGTGCAAGGATCACACATTGACTTTAGAAAAAGGTATGGACAAAATCATAGAATTAGAATCATAGAATTGTTAGGGTTGGAGGGGACCTTAAAGATCATCTAGTTCCAACCCCCCTGCCATGGGCAGGGACACCTCCCACTAGATCAGGTTGCTCAGAGCCCCATGCAGCCTGGACTTAAAAACTTCCAGGGATGGGGCTTCCACCACCTCTCTGGGCAACCTGTTCCAGTGTCTCATCACCCTCATGGTGAATGCAATCATGAACAGTGTAAAATGGTTATCAGAATATGGATGGATTTAACACTGTTCTTAAGTGGATCAACACCTAAAGCTGGTGACATAAGACCAATAATAAGAGGGCAGTATGATATTATACTACAATTGCATGAGAACAATGATATGAGATAAAAGGTTCTGAAAAAAATTAAGCAACGTAATATGATCGGAACAGAACTGTGTATGTTATCCTCCATGAAGGAAGGGGTTCTACAAAAGTAAAGTATCTGAATATGAAAAAGTCTATTTTTTTTTTTTCTACTTTTGAAGGACTGATTTCTGTGTATTCAAGTGAAAACATCAATTACTCCAACTTATTTTTAACAATACATCAGTAAGGACTGAGATGTCTTTCTCTGCTTCAAATTCTTATCTCATAAGGACTAATTTGGAAAGAGGAAAGGGTGGGCAGTATTCTTAAAAAAACCAAACCCCAACATATGTTAACCTCTAGAGGGTACAGAAATTATCTAGAAAAAATACAAGCAGCATGGAGACAGTGAACCAATTGTTCATGCTCTCTTCCATAAAAAGAGCTATGGGCCATTGAACGAAACATGTAGAAGTCAGATTCAACAGTAAACAAAAAAAAGGTGCGCAATGGACACCTTGACAAAAGACACTTGAATGCATAAAGCTGACTTATAACCAAGAACAGAATAGGAAAGTATTTGGAGGAAACATCTATTAAGGGTTACACTAAGAAGACAAACCCAACCAGGCTCAGAGAAATCCTTGGACCGAAGAGAGTAGAAGACTGAGTGTTAGGGGCAAAATATCCAATACATTTGCTCCACTGAACTTTTCCTTGAAGTCTGATATGGGCACTGTTTCAAGCAGAATACTGGAGCTGGATGGACTCAGGTACGGACCAGCGTAACCATTCTTAGAACTGAGCAGCATGAAGCAGACGAATGGTAGAATTTTTCAACTCTTCTATGAGGGGGGCTGAACTTTTCTCCTCTCACAACATATGAAAAACAATGCTAGAAGACGAGTTCCAAAGTTCTATATATTTCTCCATTAAATGGTAACTGAAAACATGTAGTTCCGTTTCCTCAATAAACTATCTTCATCTAATAAATAAGTTTTTATATGCACAACTTGGGGGGTTGGGTGTTTTTTGTTTTTTTTTTTTTTTTTTTTGTTTGTTTGTGTGTTTGGGGATTTTTTTGTTAATGTATAAACTAATTCTAAGGTAGAATGGCTAAAAACTAACAATTATGTCATGCATTTGGAAGGTCAGTTTTTTCCCCTCAAACAGACTTTGACACAAAACATTAGAAAACATCTTCCAAGAACAGTTTTGGGTTTTGGTTTGTTTGTTTTGGGTTGTGGGGGTTTATTGTTTTGTTTTGGGGTGGTTTGTTTTTTTTTACTTTTTAACCATATTCTCATCAACTGGAAACGGGTCACAATTCTGTTCATGCTGAAGATTGTGTGGAGATCTCAAGACAGCCTCAAGGAGATGTCCTTGTAATAATGACAGTAACAAAGCCATCGAAAGACTACTTTGAGATCCAGGTTAAGAAGGAATGAGTGTTGTTCTGGCTTGTTATTGACAGAAATAGAAGTATTGATGAGGACTTTAAATTCATTGAGTTAAATTGCTCCCACTGCAGGCAACCATGCCATGTAGTCCTTTCATAAATGTTCTTGTCTCCTGAACCATCTTACAATCATTTGCCTTTTCAAATAGCCTCATCATACTGGAAGCCGAGAGTCATTCTCAGAATAGGCAAGTAATAGAATCCACATGTTTTTAAATGCTGAGTTTCTATGGCACAGCAAGAAAATATTTTTATTCCTTAAACACATGTTTTCTGCTTTATACTACAAGAATTAAACTAAACGTGAAGTTCATCCTCTGAAATACATTGTTGCTCCTATATACTGATGATGTGTTCCAAGTTTGTCATCAACAATTTTCATCATTTCACTCCTATGCTATCATTAAGGAGTCCATTAAACAAAATTGATCCCAGCACCAACTCTTTAAGAACTGGTCTTCTATCCTCTTTCTGATCCAGTAATTTCTCTTTCCTTTTTCTTCAGACAGTTTTTTGCCCTCCTTTAATTAATCTGTGTCTATTCTAGTTGCAGTAATTATGGGACACCACAAAGTTCTCCAACTGAAGCCCACGATGTGTTTCCTGCCTTGAGAAACAGCAGCCATCTTGCCAAGAAAGCATTTCATGCTTATTCCTAACATCCTCCTATATTTGGATACGTCACTTTTCTCCAGAGAGAGTGTGAAATCTTCTCCACAAAACCTTCTGTCTTGCCTGGAATGCCACTGCCAGGTATTTTCTGTTGTTCTGAATTAAGATCACCTATAGGTTAAACACTACTAAAGAATCCAGAATGGCTAAAAAATCTAAAAGGAATCAAATTAATCATTTGAATAAAATGATCAAAACCACACCTCTACTCCTCCCCTTTGTAAAAACATCAGGCAAATAGAAAAATATCTATATTTTAACATCTCCAACTGCACTCATCTGCCGTTCCAAACCATACTGCGTTTACCCAGGAAGAGTTCTAGTGATTTGGTGACATCCAACCTAAAGTCTGTATACCGAAATATTAACTGTTGTCTTTTCAGCAGAATCTACCCAGACCTTGTGGATTGGTTGGGCTTCTCTTGGGTTCAGCTAATGATTATAAATGACAAAGAATAGCTAATTTAATTGCAAAAGGTAATGATGCAGGGAGCATAAGATTGGTTTCACCCCAGAAGGTAATGTCCTCAAAACAATAATAAAGGGAGTGATCAAAAGGAGAGGAAAAGCTTGTCTTAATGCAAATATAGGCATATATTCCTATATTAAATACTGTAATGAAGAAAAAAGTTAGTGAAAAACATTGAAAGGGGAAAAAAAACCCAAACAAACACACAGAACTATATAGTATGTTTCAGAAAGATTTCAGAAATACACAGAGGTTTATCCTAGGCCTGAAAAAGTCTGTTATACTGGACTTTGGATTGTCATCATTTCACTTCCTAGAAAGTCTAAGGTAGACATCTTAAGGAGACGTCTTGTTTAGTTGGACTCTGGTTAACTCAGGAACCCACAGACACGTTTGAGACAAATTTGTTGCAGACAAAAATTCAACAGAAATGCAACGATACCAATCATCTTTGAAGAGATTCACCTGGCTTAAGATTTAGATGCCTGGAGATATGTTTTCTGAGAGTCAAATTTCCATGGACTTTCACTATTAAACTACACTTTAAAAGCAGTCACTGACTCAGTGATGAAGCAAATATCGTCTAAGGGTAACTCAAAATTGCTAAATCAGAAGACTGATAATAGTAAACAGTTATTTCCAGGCAAAATTTTAATCATAAGCAATACTAATTTACAGTGCACTCACATGAGATACTAGATTATTTGAGACAGAAAAATAGAAAAATCAGCCAAATTCTATACCAGGTCTCCTGAAAGCCTGACTGTAAACTCTAAATGACATTCCTAACTTCTGCAAACAAAGGTTTTTAACAGACCTTTCAAAATACTCCTATTTGAAGATGTCAGTCAAGCATTGATATATCTACTTTCATAATCTTAGCTTCATTAGATGAAGCAGGTTTTTTAATGCAGAATTTCACTTTTGTTTTTCTTGTTTCCTTGTATCAAATATAAGCATATAACAAACGTCACAGATTAAATCCTCTTAGTTCCTTTATCACTTTGCCTTCTGGAGTCTTTATTTTGCAATCAATATTTGATGCAGTACAGGCATATTTTAAAAGTAACAGAATAACAGATATTCCAGGTAAGGAACGCTAATTGAAATACTAAAGGGATCAGCAAACTGAAAATTGCTTTGAGGACAGAAATGCTGATTTCCAAAATCATGCTGAAATTACGGAGATTGATGAAGAGTCTCATCCTCTCCAAAATTATGCAGATCGCAATTCTAGTGATGGAAGGAAAGAAAACGGAAGTCATAGTTACACTCACCAATATTTGTGTGTCGGAGCAAGGAGGTTTGTTTTGAGGAAAGTAATAGTAGAAGGAAGACACAACGTGCAAAATTTTAGTAAATAAATTTGAGACAGTTACGAGAAAGTGGTTGGGACAGTGAAAAAACTAACTAACATTCGAAAGAACTTTAGCAAGAGAGGACAGAGCTGCCCAAAGAGAGAAAGGGAAAATGCTAAGTAGTCTAGCAATCCCAGCACTTCAAAGAGACATGGAGTTATAGCACGGAAGCAGTATCATCTCCAAAAACAGTTTTTCACCAGGTTTAAAGAAGGCTTTCCAAAATAGTCTGTGTGTTATTCAGGCATCAGAAAATAAATCCTGACTAATATAGGAGTAATGCAGATCCAGTGGATACAATGCTACAGACAAGCTCCTGGAGGCCAGCCTTCAGAAACTCTCAACATCAGTTTGATAAAAACAAACACTACTTTGAAGAAGCCTTGGAAGGTAACATAACACTGACTGAAGTTCCAGGCTGGAAAAAACCCTAAAGTTTCCTCATCTAGTGAAGGAACCCAAAGGGCTTAATTATGACCATAAAAGATTAAACTATATTACATTACAGTGATACTTTGCAAAAATCTAGCAAAATAATAACTTAAGACTTCACCTATTTGCACACACTCAGATCATACAACAGGGAAGAGTTTATGGACACAACGTCTTGACTCCTCAAGCAAATGCCAGTTGAAAAGTCTGATTCTGCAGCATCCAAAAAAAGAAATTAACCCAGAACAAGTCAAACTGGGGAGTTAATTCAAGAAGTGACAATGGATCATCTGAATAATAATATCCTTGACATAACCAGTTTCCATTTTCAAGGGTAGACACTGACCTAAATTACTCTATCCAGAAACACTCAAAGTTTTCTATACACAATCTATGTCATTATATATAAACAAATTTTTTTGTTTATCTAAGAGGTGTCATAATTGGACAGAAATCTATGTCAATGACACCTTTTCATGTATGTTCCTGTTTATATATGTTCCTGAATAAGGTTTTAACAAGTGAAATAATCTGAATAGACAGTATAATAATAAATTAAATTAATACTGAGAACTCAAAGCAGATCATAGTAAATAGAGAAATTTATATTATGCTTATACATAAAAGGAGCAAGAGCTGCATGGTATTAACCAACATAACTTAATATACTATTATCTGAATTCAATAACCTTTATGCTTTACTGATCACAAATTTTACCAAAATAGCATTGCTTTATTTTAGATTATTCACTATAAAAATCAGTAGGAAAGTAAGGGGAACTCTAGAAAAAGGAAAATATTTAACCCCTAGCAACAGATACAAAATACTACTCTTAAACAATCATATTCAAGACAACTGATAGAGTACTTATTTACCCCACCCACATTAAAGGCAACAAGATATTTCTGAAGGTATAGTTAAAAGATTAGCAAGTTCTAGGCTAGTGAATGTTGTTTGTACTATGTTCAAGTGTATCATGATTTGTTAAAAAAAAATTCTTACCACAGCTTTGGCTGAACTTTCCTGTAAATCCCACAATAATATGTTATTATCAGCCAGCGAAATAATCTTTTTACCGTCTCCCATTGGTTCCCACATAACACTGTAAAACAGAAAACGAAAACAAACAACCTAACATTAAAACCAATCAGAATTTGCATTAGAAAGCCATTTTAACTCTGTGGATCTAATCTGTTCAAAAACACTTTAAATCATACTCCTTATGGTTTCCTTCAGCTGAAATCTGTCCCATATTTTAAGTGCAAAATCTGCCATTAACTAGCAATCTAGCAATTTTTTTGCACATACCAAATGAACATTATTGCAGCATTAGTTACTTAAAAACTATGTGACAGTAAACTTAGGCTTGCTTATGGAATATTTTAGTCAGTACTAATGTACGCATCCTTTTCTTTTTCTTTTGAGTGCCCTTTGACATCCCATCCAAATCTGTCAGAAAAGGAATGTCACTCAGCTTCCCTAGATACTAGCCTAACTGTAAAACAAGAGCTTCTTGAAATCCTTACTCTATTTGTCGTCCATTTTGCATATTGAATCATACAGCAAGCATGCAAAACAGTGATTATGTCATTGTAGCAGTTGATAGAGTAGCCTTGAACAGCACAAAACGCTGGGGTGGAAGGCCCCTCAGGCCTTATTGATACGGGCTTAAAAAGAACATATGGTTCCCTCCTTACTGGAATAATGTAGCTAAATTTGAAATACTTAGCTAGGTTCAGTTTGATAAAAGGAAGCCTTGAGACGTTGTATCCTTGAGTAGACTAGACAGGGAGAGATGCTAGAATAAGCTAGTTTTGTGAAAACAAGAGTTGCAAACTAGGCCAAAAGACTAACTGAGTATGCACGAAGATGGAGTTCAATCAGCCGACACGGTGAGGAAGACTATCGACGACCACCAGAGGACCCTGGAAGACCACCAATGGACATGGATGTGCATGCATCAAGGACATTTACATATATTAATGAGTTCTAGGTGATAATATGAATATGTTAATCATTTCTGGGAAATGTAATTAATATGTATATTCTGATTGCTTATAACCTTTGTAGTTGAGCAACTCGGCGCGCGCACTAGGTGAAGTGATTCCCTGTGCGCCCAGCGCTGCAATAAAGAATGCCTGCTTTATAACACTCCAAAATTGAGTCTTAGAAAGACCTTAATCGCTGGCTTATGGTATCACAGTCATTCTGCATACATACACAGAAAAAAAGACCTTGACGTACACTCAACTTCTGAGTGCTTTAGCTTTAAACTTCGGTTCTTCCTATGTAATGTTGTGCAGCCTTTCTGAAGGTGCACCAAAAATTGTAAGCCTCAGAGCTTTGATGCAAACCTCTTCCAGATCAAGAGCTGTCATCATGACTCAATCAACGTATACTTTTTCCCTGTGATTCACCAGTTTCGTGCTATATATGAAGGAATGCAAGAAAGCAGTCCTCATCTCTAGTTGTGCCTATGAGAAGCAGTATATTCAAGCCAGTCAGTATGGGCAGCACAGCTAAGTATAGGCGCTACAACAGTAAGGTTAAAGGAATAATACTTGTCATTTGATGAGAATAGGCTTCCATATGCAACACTTTTAAAAGAAAGTTGTGCAAGCTCACAATCATCTTATATTGACACAATATAGCTGAAGGCAGAGATCACAGCTTTAGTATCAATAGCTACATTGAGAAACTTATTTCCATCTCTAGAAAAAAAAAAATATATATATTCAAAGGCATTTGATATGCTTTTCTCATCCCCAGTGCATATATGAAGAAGTACCTCTTGAGGTTTGTCAAGAGCCCATCACTAAACATAAGTTTTCTAGTCTATTTAGTTTTTTGCATGAATCAATTCAGCATCTGTACTGGAGAAGAAGAAGGTGAAAGAAGAAAGAAAGAAGATGTTGGGCAAGTGAGCCCAACATTAGGCAGCCACTAGCTACTTTCCTAACTCATGCTGCATACAACGCATGGTCTTATTTTTTCCCCAATTTTACATTATTCTCACCTTCCTAAGACAGTGGGTATGACCCAGTCGGCCTCAGATCTAAGTCAATGAACTCATCTAATCTTATGGTATAAAGCACAAGGAAAAGAAAATAGGAAATTGCAGGTAAGAGGAAGAAGTGACATTGTCATTTTTTCACACCGTTAAGTGAAACACAATCTCAGTTATTCTCAGCTGATCCCTTCCTCTCAAAATCCTCTTGCTTCTTCCACGAAGAGTTTCATTGCTTTTTACTCTGCACTTTTAGTGAAACAAGCATTAGATATACAGGCAGATGACTGCCCCTGTTTGCTGTTATAGAGAAGCCAGACTATGCAGAGAAAGAACTATGCCACAAAAAAAAAAAAAAAAAAAAAAAAATTAACACCAAGTAGATGAAAAAGCTAGAACTATAACTAAAAGGGTGCGTTGGCTGACTCCCCACCCATCGAACTTTTCCCTAAGGCAATGGAGCAGATCAGAGAAAGGACTAGCTTCTGCACCTATTTTCTGCTGGAACCATGACCTGCATCCTTATTATGTCATCAATCCATGAGAATTAACTACTTATAGAAGTTGATTTGTAACGAGGTCTCTTGTATTAGGACAAAATCACTTCATTTAGCACATTAAGCTACCATCATGTTGTTAAATGTATTTTAACAAGGACTTGGAACTACAATGATTCTATGATTTGCTTTAAATTGGGCTGGTTTGTCTGTAGAATTGCCAATCTTATTTTCAGAAGTGTTTCCTGTTGAAGTTGCATGGTACAACTTGGAAAAAACTTACAAAAAACTGAAAATGCGTGTTGATAATAAAAATGATGAAGTAGTTTCCACGACACGTTCAACCATTATTTCGCCCATAATAACGAGAAGTAACCAAGTAGCACTGGCATGGGTATTTCAGAATTTCATGTAGTTCTGCTGCACAAATATACCAATTAAATCCTTCAGAGAGATGAAAACATTTTATGAACATGTATAACAGGATAAAAAAAAAGAATGCACTATAACCTGCAAGCGATCATAGACAAACTTCCACAACTTAGCTTTCTAAAGTGAAATTTAAAAACATCAGGATCATCACACCACTGAATAGGTAACTAAGAATTTTTCAAGTTGATTCTGATCACATTTATTTATTCTAAGTCCATCATTTTTCTTACATATTGCTGAAAGTATAACTGGCATTTGGTGTTGATACATGCAGATATAACTTTAATTGTAGACAATGAACTCTGTTTTGACCAATTAACTCTTTAAGAGTTCGTCCAGCCAGAGATCAATATTCTTTATGCCTGTTGATGTATTTGCACCTTTCCGGCACTGATCATTGAGCTTTCAGTTGTAAAAGCTAGATTGGAAGTACCGTCTTTGATGTTTTCAAAGATAGGAAGAAATTTCACATCTTCGAGTGTCACTGAGCTTCAAGGTAAAGAATTAAAGAATTGTAACAGCTGAATACTGTGTGCTAATTAGATCCAATTATAACCCAGGTGACATACCTTGGAATGAAAAGGTCTCTCCACATTCACTCTATCCTTGCGAGATGCCCATTTTGCTTTTATTTCATTTGTCTTTTATGAAAGTTCATTGGTTTATGGGTGGGGTTCTAGTGATCATTCAGGTTTTACAGTCTAAGCAAACACTACTCAAATCACTCTTTGTAACATGTTTGGCTGTATTCTGTAGTCATGCCTGAATGCGTCATGGTTTCATCTGGGATGAAGTTAACTTTCTTGCTAGCAGCTGGTGTAGTGCTAGGTCTTGGATTTGGGATTGGAAATAGTGTGGACAGCACACTAGTATGTTTAGTTGTTGCTAAGCTCTTTTTGCTCCTCACACCACACTACCAACAAGAAGCTGGGAGGGGACACAGCTGGGACAGCTGACCCCAACTGACCAAAGGGATATGCCATAGCATATGACATCATGCTCAGTATATAAAGCTGGGGGAAGGAGGAGGAAGGCGGGACCATTTGGAGTGACAGTGTTTGTCTTCCCAAGTCACCATTACGCATGGTGGAGCCCTGCTTTCCTGGGTATGGCTGAACACCTGCTTGCCCATGGGAAGCAGTGAATGAATTCCTTGCTTTGCTTTGCTTGCGCGCGCAGCTTTTGCTCTGCCTGTTAAACTGTTTTTATCTCAACCCACAAGTTTATTCCTCACTTTTACTCTTCTAATTCTCTCCCCCATCGCAATTGGAAGGAGTGAGCGAGCGGCTGTGCGGCCCTAGCTGCTGCCTGGGGTTAAACCACAACAGAACGTTAAACATGAAATACCATGGAGAAGGAAGAAAAAAAAAAAAAGAAAAAATTACTGGTTCCTTAAAAAAACTGGCTTTCAAAGCACGATACAAATTTTAGAAAAACTGAAGTTTCCACTTAGAATAATTTTCAGACACAGCAGAGGTGGTGATAATCTTTAAAAAGGAAAACAGATAAACCAGGCAAGACCATTTTCCTCAGTGTGCCAACAGTTGCTGATGCTTACAGTTTTCGGAAATGGACAAGATAATTGTCAAATTCACAGCTGCCTCTCAGAAACTGAGTGTCAACTTCACGGCTGCTCTTTAGATAATCTATAAACAGCAGACAAGCAATTATATTTGTTGCCTTTTACCCTATTTTGTTATCATTTGACTCCTGATGCTTCAAATTAGCTTCTAGCTAGTAGCTTCTGGTAAAAAAATTAAATCCTACAGAGAATGTTTTCCTAGTAATGAAAAAAGAGAATTTAAAATATTCACTCAAATGCACACATGAAAGGACTCTATTATCTGTGTTTTATGCTGAAAAGATAGTTAACACCATCATTTATTAACGTACCGAGCTTTTACAAATGAACAATTCAAAGTTTTCTGTTATAGACTAAAGAAGAATAAAGCAACATACAAATGCTTTCATAGATGTGAACTGCAGTCCAGTCACAATGCAAGCATTAACTACTGCTTAACCATAATTATAGAATTGACAACCATTTATTTCTGTAAGTGGAAAAATTTTGCTAGACTGAAAATTCTTATGCACTGCAAAATGGAAAATACACCCAAACATCTGGTAACTCAGCAGAACATCCTGCAGCCTCCATGTAGCCCATCATAAAAACTCATGCATTATCGATGCAAATATCCTGCCTTCTTTGCAGTACAATGATTCAAATTTAAAGGCGGCTCTACTAATCGGGTGATTAGAACATTATTCTAACAGGAAGGAGATCAGACCGAGGACAACGTGGAACCCACAATTCTTACTCCTTACCCAAGTGCTCTACAGAGCGACCACATTTCTGAATGAAAACAGCTCTGGCTATTCTGTAGTGTATTGAAGTCCATGCTGCAGGAAGCACATGTAAGTTATACTTTGTCTCAAAAATCTCATGAAGATATATTTTGGTGTCCAACTCTTCAAGACACAATAAAACAAGAACCATAGCTTCCTAAAAAAACTGAAAGAAAAGCTGAGTTTATTTTAGGTGCCTTTTTAGCTAAGAGCCTGCTGAGAAGAATGAAAAATTAAGTTAAAGATTCCTTTGGACAAGAAGCCCAAAGACAGCTGGGCTTTATTCTGGTTCTTAAATTATTTTTACATTCAGAAAAATAAAACTGCTGTACAAATGAATACACAAATATCCCAACAAGAAGGTGACACACAAAAAGCACTTGCCTCTAAAAGTGGTTTGGTTTTTTGGTTTGTTTTTTTTTTTCCTTAAGTTGTCATACTACGGTGTTGGCAATCCCAAAAAGTCTTTTGGAAAAAAATCATAAGGCAGAATGCAAAATAATAAAGGGTCATCCTTGATACTCACTGCATTTCCTTGTCTACTGCAGCTGCGATTAAACAAGATTATAGTGAGAAAATGAATTGTGATTCTTGCTTTATGGCCCAATTAATTTCAGCAGTGAAGAGGTATTTATGTATATATAAACATAATGAAGACAGTCTGAATCCTAGGAGTTCACGATCTAACAGAAAGCATGGTAGTGAATTTGTTACGAGAAAGCAAGATGTAGGATTCAGTGATTTTAAATAGGAGCTCCTAAATATCCATTTTGTAGAAACAACTATTAAATTCCTTTTGAGCTGTTAATGATTTAAAGTGATGACCAACAGGTGACAGTCTCCATAGCTGATTAACAATCTCGGACTTTTGTCATGCTGGCCATGGGTTTGTATATTAATAATGCTTAAAACAGCAGAGCAAAATCATGCAAATTGATTATACAAACTCTATATGAGAACTAAACTGACAAAAACTGTCACTGGTAACAGTTGAAGTCATGAAACATTACAGATGGGAAACAACATCTCTAGTCTGTAGTGTAACCAACTGACCTACATTCTGTAGACACTTGCAGCACAATAAGAACAAAGCACGAACAAGCTACGCAACCAAACAGGTGAAACAGTAAATAGCAAGACCTACTTTATAGAATGGAAGCCATGACTAACCTTTTTCCGATTTAAGACACCAGTCAACCATGTTCTACTGCCTTTATTTTTGAAGCCCTAACATACACAAGTTCTATACATGGACAGTTCTTGAAGAGCGTGTCGTGAGAGTTCTAACAAGTCTGACCTAAAATTCTTCAGATTGCAGTAAATGAAGAAATCCTAAATTCTTTTCCATCAACTTGTGGGTGAAGCCGATTCCTTCTCCTGTGTTCGGAGAAATAGTCCACATGAAAACTCCTCAGAGTAAGAGACCCATGGGTAGCACTAATTGGAATCCATGCTACAAAGTAGTTTTGTAGCATGGTCTTATCAAGGTCATGGAGGTTCTCCATGTTCATTTGGTATTGCAGACAAGTCCTTACAGTTGATTAATGGTATTACGAGGCTAATTTTGCCTGTTTGTTGTCACATGTATTTATTCCAGACAGATGAGGAATATTAATTCATCTTTCCAGAAAAGTTATGCTTTCAAAGATATAAAAGGTATATACTAGATTTTTTTAGGACGCTGCCTTCTCCTCTAACGTCTGCCTCTTACTAGCATATCCAACATATTACTAGATATCCTGGATTTTTGCTCAACTTTATGCTTGTTGGGATAGACTGTTCTTGACCTTGGAGGAGGTGGTCCTTGAATATTAAACAGCTTTCTTGGAACCCTCTTCCCTCCAGGGCCCTATCACATGGCACTTATTCAAGTAGATCCCCGAAGAGGCAAAAATCTGCTGTCCTGAAGTCAAGGGATGTGAGCTTGGTTTTTGCTCTGCTCCCTTCTCTCAGGACCCTAAACTCCACCATCTCATGGTCATTGCAGTCAAGGCTGCCTTTGACTTTCCCATGCACAACCAGATCTTCCTTCTTTGAGGTCCAGTAGAGTATGTCTCCTCACTGGCTGTTCTGTCACTCAAGTCAGGAACTCCCTGGACTCCTTGTGCCCTGCTGCGCTCTCCCACCATCAGATTCCAGGGTGGTTGAAGTCACCCACAAGGACCAGGCCCTGTAAATATAAGGCTACTTAGAGCTGTCTGCAGAAGGCCTCATCTAGTTGCTGTTCCTGATGACGTAGCCTACAGCAGACACTCATTACTGTGTCACCTGTTGCAATCTGCTCTTTAATCCTAACTCAGAAGCTCTCATTTGGCTCCTCCATCCATCCCCAAGCAGAGGTCCATGAACTCCAGCAGTTCTCTCACACAGAGGATAACTTTCCTTATCATCATCCCAGCCTGTACTTCCTAAAAAGCCTCAGTGCTTTTCTCACTTTTGTCTACAGCTATTTTGTCTGTCCAACCTGAGTAACCAACAAAAGAATTATCACATACAGACAATGCACTTCCTAGTCTTTTAAGTGCTGTTAAATAGAGACACAAAAATATCAGGGTACAGAGAAGAGACTATAACCCCTGGCTTCCCCTGTTCTAGTGATTTCCATTAGGGTGGAAGTTACAGCAGTGGTTTGGTTTGACCACAGTAGTACTGTTAAAGACTAAGGTGTCTTCAATTAAGATTACAAAAAAAAAAATGCACTGTCACAGGGTATCTTCATAACACCTCTGCTATATAAAAGGTAGCTTACCAACAGATCTCCCGGTATTTTTGTTTGGTTGTTTCTGGGTGGTTTTTCTTGGGTTATTTTGTTGGTGGTGGTTTTGGTGGGGTTTTTTTCTGGTTTTGTTTTTAGTTGGTTTTGTTTGTTTTGTTTTTCATTTGTTTGGTTTTTGGTTTGGGGTTTTGTTTTGTTTTTTAAGTGAAACCTGGGGGGCTGTTTTATCCTCCTTGTTCTCTTTTTTTTCAGGGGGGGTGTGTGTGGGGTGTTAATAAAAAAGGTTATGCATTGTTTCTGACCTCCTATAAAATATCAAATACAGTCTAAAGAATACAATAGATTAAGAAAGTTAGTATTTCCTCAAAGTAATTAATATTGGATTATTTACAACAAGAATGCCTAAATATTACGGCAGAAACACTCACAAATAATACTCTAAGGCAAATATGCAAAACCCTTTTAACTTCATTATGTTTCATCCATGCCTTCCCATATTGCTCAAGTGCTAAATACGTGTCTACATATAGGACAGCTCTTCCAAAAGTTTTATTAAGGTTCTGTCATATTACCACGATTAATATTTTGCAGTAGTATTTTAATTATCCTACCGTTACTGATGGCTGAAATATCTGAGAATTCAATGGCTATCTTAAAACTTTTCCGAAGTTCTTTTTTCTTTTTGCAAGTATTTTAGAACAAGTCCATATAAGTATGTGTGCTGAGACAGCAGAATGCATTACAGCTGCAGGGTTTTTTTGGTGACATATCTACAATAACAAAAGGTCTGGAGTATATGCAGTTAAATTACTAGGAATGCAGTGCTTTGGCAGTGTAGTTTATGGTACCTGTTGAAATCTATATCCCATGCCAGAAAAAGCACTTTACTAAGCATAAAGCTTGTATCTGCTTGGAGGATTTGCAGATACTGTTACACAGACAAATCTTTCTAACAGTCTTAAGAAGAACTCACTGAGGAGCTGAAACCTATTTATTAATATGAAAAAGAATCAATTGACAACATGCTTTGGCCAAGAAATGTGGCCAAAGAGTCAAATAAGAACTATCTGAAAAAGTATGTACATTTTAAAGGTCTACATGAGTATTAAAAGTTGTTTTCACCTTCTTACTTAACAGGAGGAAAGCTTCTAAGTAAGGAGTTACACATTTCACATAACCAGACACTGATGACCAATTACTGTCACCCACAGCTAACTGCTATATACAATGAACAGCACATGTAGAAGAACAGAACCTCCCAGCACGTATATGAGTTTCTTCAATGAAATTGGACTTGGGGCGGGGGCGGGAAAACTGTGTGTAAAGCTAGGATTCATTTCCAAAGCAGATGGACAGAAGTCACATAACCTCTATCATTCTACAACATACTGCTCATGGAGCAGCTGCTGCCACGGACACCATTTCCATTCTGTTGCTTGAACAGGGCTTAAAAAGCCCCAAAGTGAATATTATGGATATGTGACATGCCATGAAAGAAACAACCGTCTTGTCCACCAAAGATCTGTGAGATGATCAACCTAGGAAAAAACTTTTCCGTAGTATGAATATTTGTCAAGAAAGCACACAGGGAGCTGTCAGGTAAAAGTCCTGCCCAGCCTCTGGAGGCCATACTATGCCAATAGCTTTTGCCATGTACTAACGTAAAGATTAAGGGCTGAAACAAGCTTATTTGTGAAAGAGCTAGAGTGGGCAAAAGCAATCTCAGCAGACTCATTTTAGAGGAAACATGTACCTGCTTTTGGGGGGGGGACAATTTGAGTATTTTCATATGGGATTTTTCAAAAGATGGGAACATAGATATAGCATATCCTTGCTAAAGTATTGCTGTTTGTAACAAACAGGACATCCACATGGTTGGACACGGAGAAAAAAAACCCAACAAAACAGAATATTGGTCCAAATACACTTCTCCAATTATTTGACACATGCCTTAGAAGAAAATTATGGTTGCCTAGGATCTGCATTGACAGTTGAAGGAAAATCACCACTCCTTCTGTTCAAAAGTACAGCAAACCCAAGAACGATAAAGGTTTACAGGGACCTGGCACAGATGTACCCTCTAAGAGCCCTAAATCCAGTGACTCTAGATACTGGGGGAATTTGAGGTGAATAGACTGCAAGAAGTGGCTGGGACTCTAGCTAGTGTGGTGTCACTAAAAAAACCTCTCCATTACCACTCCTGAGACTGAACCCTGGGCTGGATGGACTGTCTGAGGTTGCAGGGCACCCCTTCAGGTCTCACATACATTTTACCAAATAGATACACTGAATTCCGGGGATCAATTTTTTCAACCAAAACCCATTTCAAAGCTCTGAATTTTTAACTATCACATAAGCAACTGTCAGCAATATTACTTCATCTATGATCATCCCAGAACATTGTGCTAGGAAAGAATTCTTCTCTGAGGAACAAATATTCTAAATAGTAAATGCTTAACAGCGTTTTGGAGAGCAAACTGGAGTCTGAGACCAAGAAAACAGGGACACCTGTTCAAAGCTAGCTCCTCATGAACATTTAAAATTTTCCTGCATAACTAATTTTTTCCACAGTTCTGCAACATCATTTTTTTAATATTTCCCACAACTTTTTAAGCAAGTCAAAAAAACCTGAAAATAAAACCAGCTGGTATCTATTTAACCTGCAAAATCAGGTGAGGCAGACTGCAACCCTATATTTTTTTTTAGTGCTAAGAATAGCTAAAGTAGCATTATAAATAGGAAAAAAAAACCCCAACTTTTAAAAATAGCTCAGTTTTCTTTCAGTGGGGAGAAATCACAACAAATTTGGCAGTAAAACTAGGGAATATGACAGCACGGTGAGAACTAAAGCAAAAAACTACTTTCAAGTTGGGAAGGAGAAGTGAAATAGTACTCTACAAACCCATTATTTTTTACTTCTAGGGTAACACTATTTCTGTACTATATTCTATATCATGATTTATGAATCCAAGGTAAACGCAAACAACTGCAGACTTCAACAAAACTAATTTTCATTTTAAGCATATGAAATCTATTGAAATTATCAGAAGTGGTCATAAGTTAACTGAATACATAAAGCAAGTTCACATACATAAAATGCAGCATATTTTTCTCTTATTATTTGCTTCAATGTTAGATTTTACTTTCATTAAGTCTCCTTTGGCTTTATGAGACTAGAGAGAAACAAGTTCTGATCAAAAATTAACAGCATAAACTGGGCACATAACACAATGTTCTATTATTTCACTATCCAATTAATGAATCACAATTATTCCCTAGTATATGCAATTACATTGCACGCTTAAAGTTTTAAATTTGCACAATACTACCCACTCCAAATTACTAAAAAACATGCAAGGGAAGGAAAGAGAGACGTGTGTTAAAAATTACTCTGCTGATTCCAAACACATTTTAGAGGATGAAAAACGGGGAAAATGAGAGAGAAAGTGTGAGAAAGAGATAACAAATGGTTGAACATTTGGATTTGGATATAATACATGGATTTATTTACAATAAAGGATGATTTATTTACAATGAAGGATCAAAGATTCGAGAGAGCAAAATCCTGTAAAGAATTCAGGATATCACACAGAATTTAGAAGGGAGAGGGGAGAGAAGCAGAACATAAGATACAGTTAAAATTTTTACCATTTTAGAAAGGATCAGAACACAAAGGGGAGAGCGACAGTACTACTAATCAGCTGTAAGTTACATTCCCAGTGAAAACACTTGTCATATAGTAAGTTTTTCCAAAAAACTTTCTCTATACTTCAGATTTTTACTATCAGAGGTGGCTGATGGAGAATGTAAATGTGTGGAATGAACAACTTAACACCAGTAAACAATTGAGCAAAACCAATACCTCACACACCAGACCTGGAAAAAAAAAAACCAACCAAAAAACCCAAAACAATCCCCCCTTGCATTCCCTAATACATGACACTAGTAATAGAAACACCTGTGAGGTAATTTTTCAACTTTCTTAATGGAGGAGAAAAACAATGCAAGAAGATAAATCTTAAAGAGAAGAAGTCAAGAAATAAAGCAGAGCAGAGAAAACATGAACAAAAGTACAAGCAAATAAAGCCCTGAGACAGGCAGCAGATGCTAGAGTAGAGTACATAGCCAGTTGCATTTTCAAGATAGTTTTGTGTTTTTCCGTTTAATTACAGTCAAATCTCAATTACTTATTATCTGTAACCCAGATCCATGAATATTGTAAAGCATCGGTGCTATGGATACCAAGACACACAAAATACCTTTCCATCCGCTACTATCTGGAATCACAGAAGTTCACACTAGGTGCCACAAAGGCCGAGATCAGCATTACCCCCTGCATCTCTAAACTCTACTGTCAACTACGGCACTCGTCCCTGCCCAGCCTGTGAAGATGTGATGGAAGTCCAAGTATGTTTATATTTTTTTTGGGCATGCATTCTGACTAATCATTTTAAAAGTTAACTTTAAAAAAAATTAAGTCTTTATCAAATCTGAAGTGTATGATTTCAAAAGTTATCATGGCTTTAAAACTTTTCCACCCTTAACGAGGGTAGCGGTTGTGGTACATTGCCCTACTGCACTCTGTGGATTAAACAGCCCCCTTAAAGTGTACGTGGTCACATTGAAGCCCTGGGTTCAGTGTCCAGCCTGGCTTTTGTAAGATGTATGAGAGTATGCTTTAATGGCAAGGCAAATGACAGAGACAGAATAAGCTCTGCCTTTCTTACTGTGAGTATACGACGCCAGACCACCGCTGATCTCATAACAAAGTGATAACGTACACTAGAATGTTGGTCTTACATTGAAGTTCGAAAAGTATTTACACTTTGCATTGAGGAAAATTGCTTTTCTGATTTACAGTTGGTGCTAACAACAATAGTACCGTAAGTGTCTAAAGTAGTTTCATACTTTTGAAACATCTGAAATGGCATAATAGAAAAAAATATTTAAGTTGCTATGTGTAGTCAACACCACTCAGTGGGACATGGCCTGTTAATTGACGCACATTTCACACAAAACACTTATTTTACTCATTTATGTGAGTTGTTCCCACTATGACTTAGGGAGGAATAGAAAAGCCTGCTCCAGAACAAGATCCTTTAACTCATCTGTGCTTGCCTGAGATGATGCAAGGGGTACTAACGCCAAGTATTCTGCTTATACTTTTTATCTTTTTGTAACACAGGATATTTTCAAATCATTATGCATATATATACCCACATACATAGATAATGACTATTAAATGGTAGCAGATATTTGTAAGCACTAGTACTGAACAAAATCACACAAGAGACGGAAAATTGCACATGAATTATATTAGAGGAAAAAACTGATTTTTGGCATTCACAACTTGATACGCTCCCTTATTCTTTCTCTGGTGATCAGGCTACCACACAGAGTTCTGGCATCCCAGCATCAGATAGAAACAGATTACGGAAGATTCAAAGACAAAAAGTACAAATCTTAAGGGGTAAAAGGTGAAGATTAAAACAAACAAAAAATAATATTCCCAAATATATTGGGAACTAATTCTCAAAAGGTTTCAACAATAAAAAGGGAATTGTTTAATATAATCGAAGCATTATAAAGAGAATTATTCATATGAAAATGAGTAGCAAGGTATTAAAAGATACTACCATGAAGAAATTTAACATTCAGGAAGCGGAGATTTTTAGAAAAGTAGCAGCTTAGACAACACACTTCTGATTACACTGATATGTCCAGTCTTGTCCAAGAATGACCTAATAAATATTATCTTTAGTTACCTTTTTTTTTTTAAGTTGAAATTTAATCTACAAGGCTCAAACTAGAAATCAGTGGCTAGAAATAGATGCTTAGAACTTACAATACAACGTTCGACATAATTAAAAGTCAACTGAATTAACTATCACTTCTAAATTCTACGATTTTTTTTTTTACTAGTTAGTTAATGAATAGGATTTTTTATGCGGCCAGCTTTTTAAAAGGAACTGAGACCGATTCTAAGTATTATTCACTTTTGATATAATTTGAAATTACTCCTAGTAGAATATATTTAAGAATAATGAGATTATGATGGATACCTTACACAGCAGGTATCTGAATACAGAAACCAATGACGCCCTTTCCACTCTCATGTAAGACACTTAGAGCAATATCCAACACTGATGTTGCGTTATCCTTGTTCGGTTTCAGTTCAGAGTTGTCACATTTCATTTACAAGTATCTGCTATGTTATTCCACTTTTTTCCTTGAAAGTGTTTGATAATTGTGAAAAAGGCTGTACAACTTGCATGATCACCTCCTACCCCGTATTCTTTCTGCCAGACAAGATGTTCCTAGGACTACAGCATATTCTTAGAGTTTCAACTTTTCCTGCCAGTAGAAAATGGTCAGGTGGTCCCAAAATTATGTCAAACAACATAACATTGTAGTTGTTAAGCATGGAGTGAGTGTATTAACATTTCTTCGCCCTGCATCTGTTCAGGAAGCACTGGGAACACATCATAATACATATCCATAAAGCAAAGAACTTTCAAATACACAACGGACAAATTTAACTTTCTTTTAAATAACTGAAAGGAAAAGGAAACAAACCTCTGTAATACCATCTGCAGTACTGCAGCTCTCCTTGTATTTTCTTAGGCAACAGAAAAGAGTAGTTAAACAAGCACCATATAACATAATGAATTCTTATCCTTAACAAACAATAAATTACTTGCACTTATGGCAAATCAGTCGAGTGAAGACTGAAAAACAAAGACCAAAGTGCAACATCAAATTTATATTCCATAAAAAGATTGAAATGCTAAGTATTATACCTTTGTGCAACAAAGGTTTTAGATGGGGGCAGGTGGGGAGAAACACATTAAAACAGTACACAGGCTGTTACTCCATATGTGTTTGCAGGACTATAATAAATGTTTTTAATCTATGAAACATCTGGGACTAAAAATCCAATTTGTACCTTTTTTTTAAAAAAAAAGATGGAATAGTTTTAAAGTGTAGAACATAGCTTCTACGATATAAATCTGCACAAAACTAACAGCACAGGTCTATCCTTTAGGCTTTTTCTAGGAGTATAAAATATGCAGAATCCTACCAGGCCATATTGCCATGGGCTGTGTTGTCAAGGTGACAGAGTAGCTCCAGGGTTTGAGTGTTGCTTGATGAATCATCAGGGGATTCATGACTGCCTGATTCCAATTCCTTCGGCATCCTCCAAACTGCAGCACATGTCATGACTTTACTGTCTGAAGCTAAGCAACAGAGAATAATGTCAACAGATCATTGTATGGGAGACATATTTTGTATACAGTGCATCAACACTTACACAAATCTATAAGCAATGCACATCTGCTGTTTAAAATATTTAAAAATATTATACCAAGATGAATTCGAAGAATGCAGAATGCGGATACAGACACAGACCTCAAGTTAGCGGTCAAGTTGCTGCAAAACTCATAATTAGCACACATTTGATGTGCTTCTCCCTGTTTAAAGGCAAAAATTCAGTGCTCATGAAAACCTAACTCTTTGGTAGGCAAGTTTTCCAAGCTTCATTCCTCAGATTGATGTTAATGCAAATGACTCACAAGTTACATTGCTCAACTCCTTAACAATGAGGATTTAGATAGCATTTTCCTTTTAAGATCTATCTTCAGTTGGATCTGTAGCATTACATCGGATCCTTTACTACCAATAACTGTTTATTACAAAACCAAGCATCCCACATAAGTACGCTCCTCTAACTCTAGCAAATAAAGGCAGCTCCCAAAACACAAACTGAGCTTACACGCATATAGGAAAATATTACAACGTATGATGAACAAGCCAATAACAGATTAAGGAGAAAATACCATATGTTCTATGCACATATAGCATTGCCCATCACCCAATATAGCAATTTTTAGCAGTGCAGAACGGGAGGAGACCAGAGCAGCATTGCACATGTTTGCATTGTTGTAGCCACTGGTCCAGGGTTCACAGAAGACAAATATGTCAGGATGATCCACTACAGCAGGAACAAAGAAACCAGCCACAGCAGTGTCAGGCAAAGGCAGAGGGAGCGACTACCTGCTGGAGGTTGTGTTAAATGAGAAGTCCAGAGGATAAGCAGCAACGAACGACATGTTTTCTGTTCTGAGGTCATTTTGCATGCCTCTTTCTCACAGTTCTCTCTCCAAGCACATTTTAGTTGATTTTAGGGCAGAGTGCCTGATTAGAGCCACAAGCAGACGTGACTGACTTACATCAGCGGAAAGGAAAACAGGAACAATTCTAATGAGAGTGTTTTCATAGAGGAAGGATGGTAAATCTGAAAAAGGCCTTCTTAGGCGAAAATGCCATTAACATGCGTGAAAAAAGTCTCTATTGTAAAGGTCACCAATATAGATATTCTATATGCAAAACAGGTGCTCAAACAACAGAGAATTGCACAAAAATCAATCGATAAGTAGCGATACATAGTAAATAAGCCCAAAATGCAAGAATGCAGACATGTTTTAAAAGTAGCCATATGAAATAATAACCACAGGTAGTTAGATAAAACCTGTAAGAGAAAAAGACCATTTGTTTGAGAAGGAAACAGGGGAAGGAGGAGGACTTCAAATTCAAGCACAGGATTCAGAACACACAAGCACTGGTTATTAGATAGATTGTACTAAATATAAAATATATGCATGATGCACATAACTGTTCTATAGTAATCTGGCATATACAAGTTGAATACAGTATCAGGAGACCCGAAATCTAAAGATGATGGATAATCCCTTATTTATTAACACTTAACTCAGCTTTTACTAATTGTAGTGCATGCTAACAAAACAGCTATTTCCAAATCATTGGAGGCAAATCCTTTACTCTGAATCCATGTGCCACTGAATGAAGAGGAGGAAGCAGCAGCAGATGGCTACCTTTCTTTAGCAAAGGGCAAATCAACGCACAGCATGCACTGTACGCCATATAAATAATAAATAACCTGAACTGAAAGTTTCACCCCAATACTCAATATGTGACAAAATATTGAAGACCATCACAAAGAAGTTTCTGGTAGATTATAATAACTGAAAGGTCTGTACCATGCATACAAAGCTTTAGTTTTTCCATCAAGATCAAGATCTATGCAGAGAAACACAAAATCAAAAAATGGAAAAGAAACTACACGTTTCTCAAGCCATCTTTCCTCTCAGTACAGCACCACAAGTCTTAAGACAGCCTTGAAATGTCATTTTAACTTCCTAAAATGGGAACACTTTGAAATTGAAATCTAAAACTACTAAACAAGCACTGGCTTGAAGACTGAGGGAGGCTGAAGAAAATATATACATATATTGAAATCTCCCTGAAACTTGATGTAACCCATGCTCCTATAACACTTTGGTGTTTTGAAAATTGTCAAAAGCCACCAATGAAATGAATCTGTGTGAATTTTTAACGCGTGCAGCAATTTTACACATATTTTTATATTTGTTTTCAAATTATTACTGGAGATGCTGCTAAGGAGTGAGATTGAAATGCACATTGATATTCCAGGCAGAAGAGATTTGCTTGAGTAGCGAAAACAAGTTTATCAGATTTCCACATTTGGCAGACCTATCTAAGCCATCCCTTGGAGCCCAGCATATAGTGTCCTCTCTGGAAAGCTGTTCAGCTGCTCTGATGATATCACATGTATCAGATGCCATTTGCTCTTCCAAAACACAAGAGAATCTTATCTTTTTGAAATGTAATTTGAGCACAGAAGATTTCTGTATTAATGGCTGTTATTATGTAGTATGTTAGGCGGTTTTTTTTAATATTCAATTTTTACCATTAAAAAAATGCTCTAAGTCTTACATATTAGCACATATCTTTAAAACACAATTCTAAAATTTAGGATACTTGTCAAACTTACTAGGGATCCCAATAGCACAGCAGTCATTCATTCTTTCTCAAATAGTGGAATTGTTATTTTCTTCTGTCCATATTTACAGAAATAGAAAAAAAACCACACCTGTCTTTTTAACTAACATAAAAAAGGCTCAGTGAGGTAGCTGTCACTTCTTTTCACTATAAATACAAAAATATTACTTCCTTCCCATGACCTACATTCACTACATTTTGGTATTTAGTAAAAGTTTCTTCTCAGATTACTGTTGTACATGTATAAAACAAGCTTCTTCCCTCCACTTCCGCTCATAACAGATATTCTTGTAAACAACCAGTAACAGTAAAAGGGTCTGAAGGCACAGAATTTCACATGCAGAATTCTGTGCCATTCCATACCTGTTTCACCTCATCAGGACTGGTGGTGAAGGATAAAATTTGTTATGAATCAGAAAGGTACAATACTAAAAGCCAACACGCACCAAACCGCTCAACACAGCACAGGCATCCTCTGCTTTCAGCTGGGTTTGAAGATGCTCATGGAAAATGACAGACCACTTTCCAGCTGTTGAATGACCATCCATCATGAACAACTGCATGTGCATTGCAAATCTTCAGATTCTAATTTTAAACTTTGGACGGATTCTGGAATTAGATGTGTGGCTGAAATCTGTAGAGCAGAGACTTGATTCAGGGCACTATTAATTTCTCCTTGCACTTTTTATGTACTTATCTGCAGTTCTGACATTTTATTAATTCCCAGATGCGTGAAAACAAAATGGAATTGCCATGGCCTCCCATAGAAGTAATTTTAGATATGACTGGCCTTAAGCAAGACTTAATTTCCCTTTATATAAGGAACTTTTAAAAAGATACCACTTTCTCCCTGGCAAAAGAGGGCAAACGCTAGTGCCGAGTGTTAAGTGTCACTCTGTTATGACAGAGGGAGCAGAGCTTTTATTGTGGGTCACAATTCCTCTTAATCAAATAACTACTAGCAACAAACCTACAAGAACCCATAGACACAAGATAACTCTCATTGCACAGAAATCCAAGTCCCACAACAAGCTTCTCATGGCTGTATGACAAGATCACTAGCAGTACACGGTATTTGTGGAATTACCCATACAGCCTTATTTCCCAAGTGATCACATTAAAATTTAAGAACTACCACCGCTGTAGTGCCATTGCTTACCTAGAATACCTACAGGCAAAGAGACACTCCAGATTTTTCCTTCTTTTACTATCTTCACATCATCCTACTGCACACATACATACAAAATGACAATCTTTTTATCTACCACCTCTGGTATTATTTCTTAAGAGACCAATATGAATGTAATATTTAAATGATAATGCCAGTTATTCTGTAAAAGAAAGAAAAGCATAGTGTCTATTTAAGTCATACTTCTAAGCCTTCCTTAAAGATATTTGCATATTTGAAAACCACTTTTCCATCCCTACCTCATTTTGAAAACAGAATTTTTATTTACGTCACAGCACCAGTGCAGAAAACAATGGTTAAGGTTAAGCTAGTTTCTGCTGTAGTCTTATTACTGAGTGTATTAATAAAAACGTTAGTGGGTTTAACTAAGCACTATTGAACCTGTCTTGTGAACCTGAGTTACACTCTCATAGAGAACATCTGAATGTTTATTCTTTGCCACATTTGTTACTCAAGAGAAATTCCTTGTCTAATTCATCGTGCACCTTCAGTCTCCCTTTTGTTAGGTATAGGTAAGGATGGAGCTGGATGTACTGTTCCAACTGCAATAACCCCCTGTTACACGCTGTTTCCCCAGGTTCATTAATACCATCTCCTGGGCAGAGGATACCACCTGCTAGAGCGACGATACGCAGTTTCATCTACCTGGTTCTGTTGAAATGAGCCAGGCTTACAAATAAGCAAACCAGAATTCAAGGAATAAGCAAATAATCCTGCATTTTGACAGGGTTGAGTTAGGAAGCAACTATACATGACGCTGGCAGCAACGAGGCTGCAGTAACCAACCGCAGGAAACAAACTTTGGCAAGTTCAGCCAAAGCCTAAGAGAGATAACCACTGCTACAGAGCACAAGGCCCTCTTTAGATGTCTACTTTACAAGTCGGGCAAGTGAGAAAAGTCTCTGCATGCAGAGCGTGCAATTTGCAAAGGGTCACAACTTGGTCAAATCGATACCAATTTTCACTGCGGCACTCCAAAGGACTTCTCAATGAGGGCTATTTCCATGACAATTTTCAGCTTTCTACTACCAGCTGTTCCAACACAGAAAAAAAGTAAAAATTGTAGACAGGTGAAGTATCCCGTTTATCTTCCTCCAAACACTGTTCCCTTTAGAGAGTTGCTCCAACTTCTAGTAATAGCCTTGCAGAAAGAAATAAGCCTGGGGAAAAAAAAAAAAATCTGTCTGAAAGGTAAACATAACACGAAGTTATTAATGAGAGTTTGAAAAGAAACACATATGTAACATTAACTACAAGTACTCACTACTCCTTTATAGAGTTATGTCACACACAACAGATCAATTCACTCTATCGTTGCCGCTGGAACGCAATAGCCAGCAGACATTCCTTAACAACTATACAATCATTTCAGAACTAGATGCAAAAAGAAAAGTGTGGACATAAGAACACAGGCTGCTGATTCCAGATGCACTACATTTGCTCAGGACAATGAAAGTCATTCCTGCCCTTGTGGAAAATTACAGTTTTTAATGAATTTGTAGATTTTTAAGCTAGAAGGGTTTGCCTATGCACTTCACACAATCCTTGATTTTGCTTCAGCATTTCTCACAGTTAAAGACAGATAGTGAAAGAAGTGAGCTCTGCCAAGTCTCCAGATTCAGAGAGAAGAAACTAAAATTTTAACTCATTTAGAATTATTATAAAGATTCCTTCTGAAAATACCACGGACTCCAAATCTACAAAGAATTCAACCGAACACCAATTGCCATGAAAATCTGTTTATACGGACTTCTTGAAAGATACTGTTTATTCTCTTTAATAAATAACAGCTATAAAAAGGACGTTAACACATAACCTCAGTAAACACACTAAGAAACCAACTGATATCTGTGCAACTGATGCAATAAATCAGAACAGATGAACAAGAAAGATGCAGTCTAGTTTGTCACTGTAGAGACTAAGTGTTCTCACTTAGACCTCTATTTGCTTTTATATTATTGAGACCAAAAAGCCATACTTGTTATGTTGGATTTCTAAGTGATTTTCCAATTGAAAACAACCCAATCATTTCATTGTCTTCTCACATTGAATCCCTTTACTGAAATCTCCCTCCATAAATATGTTTTTTTGGTAAGGAATTTAGAGAAACTATTCTACTTAAAAGCTTGATGGTTTGAGTTTTAACAGAATGAAAAAAAAAAAAACAAACAACACAAAACCAACAAAAAACCCCACCTGAAACTATTTTGGAAACCTTCCATTAGTCAAATTTTACTAAAACAAATACAAAACAGAAAAACAAAAAGGAATATACGGAATATATAAAACAAATCCTCATCAAAAGTGCAGATACTAATCAATACTCTGCAGTTTCAGCACAGAAGAGGTCTGGGTACCTGGAGAAACCCACCAGCTCCGTTTGCCCTCCTCTTTCAGGTGCCTCAGGACTGAGGCACACCCAGAACTTGACAAAAGTCAGTAAGGACTATTGCTTACCCTTGTTCTGCCTGCCACCAGTTCACCCACTGGAGTAGTTTCTCTAAAAGTCAAGTTAGTATCTTTTACAGGCAGTAAATAGAGACATTAGGAAAAAAGAAGAAAAAAACAAAAAAAAAGGATAAACTTATTTTAAGAGTAGTGATTAAAACCAATACCAATCTTTATTGTTTGATAACAAAGTTTAAAACAGGATTTTAAGAGGTTAATCCCCCTCTTAAGCAAAGCGTTAAGCAGGTGTTGCCATAATATAATGGGAAAAGTGTAAGAATAAACGGACATACAAGAAATACTACCACCTGCCCCTTCCACTCGCTCATCCAACAGACTCAATTGTGTTTTGATCCCAACTATACCGGTCCACATCAGCCGACATTACAGTTCACTGCTGTTTAATCATCTACCTTCCATTCTTCTGGCGCCACTTGCTGAATAAAACCTACCATGCCACTGAGGTATGTTCTGACATATATAACAACCACAGTCTTGACCTGTCAGAAGCTTACAGCAGTCACCCAAAGCAGACCAGATCCAGCTCTGCTCAGTCCTCCCTAATTATATCATTTTACAAAGCATTTTTAATCTTTGTTTTCAATCATTCTTTATGGTCTTCCTTAACTAAACACATATGATAAATCACCCTTGATTGTTTTTCTTTCTCCCAAAAGAATGTATTCAAGCAGTCATTGCTAGTTTCCTGTTCTCTTTTTGAATCATTCCAATTTTTCAATTGAATAATTTCAATTGAATCATTTCAATTTATTTTTTTTCAATCATTTCAGTATTTTAAAATTAATTCTATGTAATCAATAGCTATACAAATCAGATGGTAGTATCTACAGGAATGATGTTTTCATTTTACTTTCTGCTGTCATTCTACTTCATTCCCCTGTGTTTAACCTTGAAACCCGAATGACAATGCTTCCTACATCACTGCCTGCAGACATTCACACTGAAGCTGGAGGAGCTGAAGTATCAGCGCCTGACAGGGTTTGCTCTTTGATCAGCTCAGGTGGTGCAAAGCCAGCTGGCTGCAGTTATTCTGTTGCCCAGGGAACAACAACTGAAGTGTATACTTCCTAAATCTGCACAGGAGGCCCTTCTGCAGCGTTGCCACAGCAGCTCTCGCTGTGTGAGGCTGAAGTGGTGAAGCTGCTATAGCTACAGCCCAGCTGGTGCCCATTAATGCTCTCGGTATGACAGGAACAAGCAGCTAGTGTTCAGAAGCCTCCTTCTTAACATTGACAAACAGAGTTATCACTCTTCCTTATTAATGAATGTAAACATCCTTCTCCTAGTTTAATAAAATGAAGAAATAAAGACTAAAATGGTGCAAGCACGCATCTTTTTTTAAGAGGATGACCTTGCAGCCTTTTTAGTCAATTCATAAAAAGATAAACCGTATTCCATTCATTTGACAACGTGTCCTTCACAGGCAAAAGAAGAGGGGAAAAACAACACAGCATTCTTTTCCTGGGTTAAGAATTTCATGTTTTGTGTCAAAAGCTTGTGTAGTCTTTCATTTTACATTTTTCTGAAATACATGGGGTGAGATATACGTAGGAATAAAGAGTTGTAGGCACTTTAACTTTCCTTTCCATCGCTTAGATGCACTTTTTAGCTACAAAAAGACAGCCTTTGATTTTTGAAAAATATAAACGTGGAAACCTAACAGCAGCTCACTCTGTACCCTAAAACAAATGTGTTTTCAAGTGGAACCAAAAGTAGAAACAATTAGTAGAAAAACAGTAACATGCAACAATCCAGACATATTTATTGCAGGACATCTTCCATACTTAGCTGTTGTCCCATTACTCCGACCTGTGGAAACCACTGTCTAACAGCAGCCTTCTTGTTAGCATGCACATCACAGGTGACCATAAATTCACATTTACTGCACAGATACAGCTTAGGTCTCTTGGACAACAGGCTCCCATGTTTGCATTGTATATATGGATGTCTGTCAAGGTTTTAAAAACCTCATGTGCTGGACAGTAACGCAGAGAGGATGATCTAACAGTGTGTGTGGGCGTGGGGTATATCCATCACATCATACGGAAACAGGAGACAGAACCCACAGAAAGCAGTCAGTCAGCAGGCTGAAAAATTGGAGAAGGCATAAATTGCACTTTTTTTGTAGTCTGATGTTTCTTATGCTACCTAGAGGTAATGTGAGACAGTGTTCCAGCAACATACCTTTTTGGGGGGATACGCTCTGCAAATATACATCTGTTCGAGGGAGCTCAAAATTTACTGACTGCATTTCTGGAACTCTGCCAAGAGAAGAACTGCAACCATCGCTATATCGATGAGCTGAACTTTGCTCTTCAGGCAGAATTTGGCTGCAATACTGTGAGAGCTGCTCAGCAGCACAAATAGGCATGCTTTCTTTCTGATGCTTCACATGACTAGATCTCATCAGTCACAACAACGACTTACGGCTTGTTTGATAGCTTAAGACATATCTCTCCAGGTATTTTAACAGGGTAGAAAAGCACAGAGAAACTAGCACTAACTACACACTTTTGTTTGGTTGCGATAATCTTCCTGCTATTGTTACGACCAGCACACCGTAACCACAACAGTGGGAGCCATACAAGAAGCAAGGCATCACCTGGCCGTATAAAAAGCACTGTGAGATTTAACCCTGTGCTGAGGAGAGCTGCACCATACACCAATAAAAGCCAATGAATCATATTTATATGTTGGTTTCCATCATCACTAAGGCTACTGAAGCTGAATGCCATTATCAACGTTCATACTTTTACACGCACAAAAAAGGGGCAAAGAGAAAGCAGGAGTCTCATGGAGGCACTCACTTTCATCACCAAAGCAGCCACGGCAGCTGTCAGTTAAGTAGGGCTAGACGACAGCAATGCACCGAGTTTCCCACTTGATGTTTCATGAGGTATTAAAACACCGGACTCCTTAACATGTTAGTGGGAACTGCAAACCACTTATCCCCCGATCGAATCAGTCGCCTTACTAGAGAGTTGCATAGTCAATGACATATCTAAATTACCTTTAGCATTCCCATTCTACTCCATAGGAGTTCCAAAAACAAATATGATGACTCGACAGTTCCTGGAAGTCTACTTCAAACAGGACAAATATCACTATAACCAATATCAGCAGTTTATGTGGCTGTCTCAGGCTTGGTGGACAAAATTCTAACCATTAGCTTGATTTGAAAAGGCAGATCCACTACCCCTTATACCAGCCTTTCACAGTCTCCACTTTGTTCTTTCCCTCAACCAAAACCCAGATGCGTGGCCACTATCGACACACAAACTTTCTGCCAGCAATAACTTGTGATTCAGAGTTTAGATCTCAAGAGTCATAATCTGCTTATATCTTTACATTATCTGTCCAATTTGGGTAGTTAACTTTCAGATATGCTCACACATCAAGCACAAGCAATTAATGGAAGAAAATAATTATAAATAATTACTAGCTAGACACAGTATCATTTGATTTTCTGTTCATGAAGTCAGTTACAAATGCTACAATAAAAAAGAGAGTTTCACTAATACAAGAAAAGTAAGTTATTTATGTCTGGGTTTTCTTAGTTCCACTAACCTGATGTCTAGCACACCCAGAAAGTCCAGAGAAAGAAAAAAAAATAAATAAATATTGCCCTATGCTAGTCAGGAGTTTTCTCAACTTGGGGCATTCAAACAATACATTGTTGCTAGTCAGCTACTAACGACTAGCATTCTAATCATTTGTTAGCAGCTCTGAATTACTCATAGGAGAGAAACTCCACCACAGGCTTTTCTTTTTCTTGGACTTGAGTGGAAAAGGACACATAGCTCTTCCCTAAAAAGCTTATAATCTAAGAAGAAAAATAATGAAAATATAACCAAAGAAAATCAAACTCAAAAAAGCCTTGGTGGGTTTTTCTAAGTCCTAAGCCATCCCACAGTCAAATCTTCAGTTCAGAGACTGGATACAATTTCTTTGCGAGTACTGACCAAATATGCCTTATGTTTATTCCAAATGTGGAATCTTATTGGGATGTACAATCTTACTGGGATCAGAGAGGCATGGCTCTTTAGGAGGCACAGATCAGGAAGGTGAGAAGGGAGAACTGCCCTTTATGGACAACAGCAAGTAGAGCGCATGGAGCTCTGTGGAGGGATGGGGGCCGGCTGACAGCATATGGTTTAGGATTAGAAGGTAGACCAACGTGGCGATATTGCAGTTGGTGTCTGCTACATCAGCCTTCAGACAAAAAGAAGGAGCTTCATATTCATAGGCCCTGGTCCTCATGTGGGACTTTAACCATCTCAGTGTCTACTGCAAAGGAAATGCAGCAGGATACAGGAGGTTTCTGCAATACATTGATGGCAACTAATAGCAGTGATCATTGAGACAACAGGGAGGTGTTCTACTGGACCTCACAGTTACAAATATCAAAGAACTGGTCAGACATGTGAAGGCTGGGGGAAGCCTGAGCTATAAAAATCATGGGATGGAGAAGTTCGTCTTATTCCTTGACACAAAGGAACAAGGCAGACAGCAGAATCACACATCACCCTGAGTTTCAGGAGAGCAGACTTTGGCCTGGTCAGGGATCACCTTCAAAGAATCCCATGGGAGATGGTCCTGGAGAGAAAAGGGATCCAGAAGAGCAGGCTGATTTTCAAGGTTTACCTCCTCCAAGCTCAAGAACGGTCCATCCGGACAAGCAGGATTCAGGGATCCCAGGCCCCCAAGACCAGTGGGAAAGTCTGGAGCAATAAAGACTCACCCTCCACAGAGGAGCATCAAGTTAGGGAATATTTAAACAAATGGAACCTGAGTGGATGCATCCACAAGAGCTGAGGAAGCTGGCCAATGTAATTATGAGACCACTTTCAACTATCTTTGAAAGGTCATGGTGACGGGGAGAGGTTCCTGAGGACTTGAAGAAAGTAAATGTCTTTCCTATCTTTAAGATGGGCAAGAAGGAGAATCTACACACTCATCAGCCACACCCTCAGTCCCTAGGAAGAGACTGCAATGAAAATTAAATTGAAAATACAGGCTTGGTAACCACGGGGAGAGTAGTTGACGATGTTTACTTTAACAAGTCTTTGGTACAGTCTCCCATAACATCCTCACAGACTAGCTGATGAAGTGCAGGTGGACAAAGCAGTGGGATGAAAAGCGGCTGAACTGCCATTCTCAAAGGATTGTGATCAGTAGCATGAAATCCGTCTGGAGGCAAGTCATTAGTGGTGTAAGCCAGGTGCTGACAGTGCGGCCAATACCATTTGTCACCTTCATTAACAACCTCAGGGAACCTCAGAGGAACTGCAACAGGCTGGAGAACTGGAGCAACAGGAACCTCATGAAGTTCAACAAAGTGAAACACGAGGCCTTGCGCGTGGGGAGGAATAACTCCGTACTCCAGGACACACTGGGGGCTGACCAGCTGGAGAACAGCTCTGCAGAAAAGGCCCTGGGGGTTCTGGTGGCAACAATTTGAACCCGAATCAGATGCGCATTTGTGGCAAAGAAAGCCAACAGCCTCCTGCGCTGTATTAGACAGATCATCACCAGCAGGTCAAGGCATGTGATCCTTCCCCTCTACTCAGTTATGGACAGATCACATATGGAGTACTGCATCCAGTTCTGGGCTCCCCAGTACAAAAGAAATGTGGACATACTGGAGCCAGTGCAGGTGAAAGCCACAGAGATGATCATGGTATTGGAGACTAAAAAAGGGAAGGCATAGCGTGAGTCTCACTAATCTGAAAAAATAGTGATGTTAGAAACTAAAAAAATACCGAGTCAAACTCTCTCAGTAGCACGCAGTGACAGGGCAAGAAGCAACAGGCACAAGTTGAAATAAAGAAAATTCCAGTTAAGCATAAGAAAACAACCATCCATATAAGGCCCTGAAAAACCTGGTTTGATATCATTGCTGATTCCGCTTCAGGTAGGACGTTGAATTCTAGTCGAACATCCCTAACAACACTCTGGCATTTCTTACAACCTGAATTATCCTGATTCTTAAACAGTGGAGAAGCGCTGTTAGTCTACTAGATGGCACATGCACCCACAATGGACATCATAAAACTATGCTGAGTTGCAAAATAGGCTTCACAAATGCCAGAAAAGGCACATAAACATTAAACTCAAATTCTCATACTCCCTGTAGCTATCTGTCACTCTGGTAGCTACAGTAGTAGAAACATCTGCAGTGGTTCTTAAGTTCTATGTTTAATGGTCAGAAGCGTTGATGCTTGCTTGATGACACATTAAGTCAATATAATCACATTTTCCTTTGAAAAAAAACACTCACACAAGATATTTAAGGATGCAAACTATCACCTAAAATTAGGAGAAAACCCTCGAATTATAGGTCTTCAAAACATTTTAACAAGTTTTCACATAAGCACTGTAGAGAATAGTCGACAGATTTAGTCTATCAGATGACTAGATTGAACTCCAGATTTGCTACTCTATCAAAAAATATCAATTTGCTAAATATTTAAGATATGGCTAGGACTTAAATTTTGGTGTTGATGAAAGTCAGTAAGAGAAGAAAAAAAAAAAAAAGGTCTTTAGCGTTCTCTTAAGAGAGAGTCTATCAAGCAAGTGACTCTCCTTTTGCCTCTCCAGCTTTCCAAGAAAGATGGGATACGGAGAAACTAAAACAGGCTATCTTTCCATATCAGAAAAAAGGGCACAGAAAACATAATGCAGAAGAAATGAAATTGCAAAGTGTCTTAACATTCACTGGAAGGAACTTGCCCAGTATACTTGGTTTCACTTGCATGATTTGGGAATAACTCTGAAGTTTAATACAAACCGGAGAAAAGCAAGCTTCTAAGTTTCGCTTATTTAACAAGCTAGTTGGACAAGAATGCCTAAAGACATACTGTAAGACCTTATGTGTATCTGCAAAATGTTATTTACTGCAACAATAACATTGACTGGAGATTAAGAAAGAACACGTTTTCTTTCAGTTTATTATACTAGTTCAGTTCAGTATTTGAAAATTTTGAGTTAAAAAGCGATTTGAAATTGGAGAAGGAAAACGTCTTTTCTTGTTCTAAGCTCAAAAAAAGGGGGGGGGAGGAGAATGAAACCTTCTAATGCTGAAGGATAGAACAGCCTGATAATTCAACAGATTCTCTCCCAGTGACAGGTCTAATTCAGAAGCATTTTATCCACTTCCTGTATTTTAGAAGCACTCTTTTCAACATCATGACCATCCTGCAATACTTCAATTTCAGTCATTTTTTTTTTTCTCCTCCCTCTTCTTTCTGACATTAGTTCTGTTTTGCTTCATAGCACAAATGTTACAATTATCCTGATAATGGTTGTCAAATAAAAATGAAATCCTAAATCAAGGGATAACAAGTATCTGTGCTTCAAGTTAATTATATTATATACACTCCTCCAGTTCTTACACTTTTCCCTATGTATCTGCTCTTACGCGCCGGCTGAGACACTACTGAGCTTGATTCCTACAGCAGTGTTACATATGAATATGATTACAGCACAGACTAAGGTTTATGTTATGTTACCTGTCATTTGGACTGCACTCAATATACATCTATGCACAGAGGCCTTCAAACTTGAATAGCAATTAACATGCAACGATTTCTCAAGCCATTCATGACTTCTGTAGTGGTTTTCCATCATATGCTCAGATAGCCAATCATTTCATTTAAAAGCTTATTGAAAAGTACTTCGAAAAGAACACTACAAATTACATATAACAGTTAGAATTCCTAGAAAAACAACAGGGACAAGCTACAACGAACTTTAGGAGAACACCAAGCACATTTATTTCTTCCCTCAAACTATGTGAATAAACTTTCTTCTGTACATCCCACCACTACCGCTGAGAAGAGCGCTGGGGAATATTTAGAGAGATGCATTCGACTTCCCTCCCCATTTTAATGGCCGTAGCATGTCACACAGCTGTACCAATGACTTCCCTACATGGACTGTTTTCACTACAGCAAAGGAAAGTGAAACGAATGAATTCAGCATCACCTGCTGTCTTCAATACTAAGCAGTTGAAAGCATCACCAGCAGCATTATTTCCAATACCCTTACTGATGAATTTTCTCTGCAGGAAGTTTTTTTTAATACACAAGTTTACTGTGTCATAAGCGCAATGCACCAGAGAGCCATAACTCATAGCAGATCTAACGTCTAAAATTAATGTATTTTCAATGCAAACTTTATCTTCCTTTTCATCAAAACTGAAGAGCAGTTTTGTGTTTGTATGTCTGTATGTTCTGGATCTACCACCCCAAGCTATTTATATTGAGTCTTCATGACCGCTGCACATTGGCACCTACCTTGTTTGGAGAAAGAATGCAGGAAAGCAAGATGTGTGCTTGCACGCGTGCCTGCCCACATGTGTAAAGCTGCAGATAACAGCCTTCTCCATTCACTCTTTCTTTTGCCCTCTGGTGGCTCTGTGTGTCCCTACATGCAATGGAAGTGCAGGACCTATTTTTGTAGGAGTTGAAAAACAGATTTGCACTGGGAAGATAAATCAGTTTCCACATATATTTCAACAGATTTTAATAAGAAATTTAATTCTTAAGAGAAGCAGAGGCAGAAGAAAAACACAGAAGATGACAGCAACATAGAAAATTATTTTTCAAGTATTTAATTTCAAAATGGTCTGGGAAAGGTTTTTAAACAACTTTAAGAGTGCTGCTTTTGTTAGTCACTCATTTTACACATAATATCTATTTTTGTTGCAGTGGTAACAACGTGAATTAAAAAAAAAAACCTCACTATTGTTACTCTTGATAGAGATTTTGCTTTTAAATTTCATTTTTCCCTCTTCCTAGTGAGAGGAATTCATCTAGCTTTATCCCATGGACTTAACACAAGGATTTTTCTGAAAGGCTTAAGTTAAAAACAGAAGAGGCATTCCACCGTGAGCTCCCCCAAACAGTATTACTAGTGTCACGGTGTCAACTCCTAGTCTTACAGGAATTGACCCTTTCAGGTAATTCCATGCCTTGCCAAAGGTGAGAACAACCGAAGGACTCCAGAAAATTGGTGGTCAGAAGAACCAACACATGAGCTTCTCTGTATACGAAAGTTAGTTAATGCATGTAGGAAAAAAAAAATAATGTAAGCCATCCCAACATGATGCTGCACTCAGAACTGGTAGTTACAACTCAGAAAAAAGCTCTGTGTCAAGACTGACAGTTCTCTGGACCTAATGTGCAGCAGTAGCTACAGCAGTCAGCAAAACATTGGGCGTCCTTACAAAGGGCACTGAGAATAAAATAGAAAGGATTGTTTCACAGACCCGTAAAAACTTGATATGCCCGTATCTCCAATGGAGAGTGCAATTTTGGTGTTTGCATCTAAAGGGCATAGCAGAGTTGGAGAAGGGCAGCATAAACGAAGATGATACAACAACTGTCTTCTTAGATGTTCAGCAGGTTAGGACCATTTCATTTGTAAGGAAAGCACCTTGGGAAGAACATGACCTACGCTTACAGAAACAGAAAAGCAGTGGTAAGATGAAAGAATTGCTATTACAGGCCAAATCTTGCAATCTTAGAACTAAGCGGACTCACTGAAATACAAGGTAAGTTTAAAAAGAAAAGGTGGGGAGTGCAACCAGTGAGTAGCAAACCGAAAATTGACATTACAAAAGTTTGTGGCCAAAGGCAGTCTTAACTAGTTCAAAAGGGATTAGAGATCTACCTGCCTACACTGTTCTACATAGGGTCTCCTGTTGCTGCTGTAGGAGTCACGATACTGGTAGAGATGAACCAATCATTGGTCTGATCAACAGGCTGGCACTGTTCCATTTGGAAGGAAAAGGTAAAGGTAGTTCCTATATACTTAAGGTTAACTCTCACAGAAACGGCAGCATGAAGGTAAAATGCCTTGCTGTATCTCACTCATCCACTCCATACCAAAAATAATTCACACTAACAAACAAGAGATCATTGTGCCATTCCTTCCCCCCGCCCCCAGCTCTCTAGGCTTTCCACTAGAACAGATAGTTATGTTCCAGAAAATTTTTAAGTCTATACAGGCAAAGGTTACCATGATAATCAATCAAGATAATTAGGTTCCCTTTCCTCATGATCTATTTCGGAGATAAATAGGAATGATACCTCAGCTCTTCCTGTCCATTTCTACTTTGGGGGTTGATGGGAACAAAGGAAGTTGTACTAGGTTTTGTGATAACCAATTCTTAAACAAGGCATATTTCAAAACAAAAGGCAGGCACAGACTGGGAATGAAACACACACAGATTAATTTACAGCACTGAAGACATTCTGACTTTTCCCAACAGTATTTAAAATTCCTCCAGGTTTTTCTTAGTCATTGAAGCTAAGTAGCTGCTCAATAAAATGAAAGTCTGAAAACGGATTGATCAATAGTCCTTCCTTCATCAGCACACGCACCCTGGGATGCCAGTTTCACTGGTCATCAAGACAAGTTCTGATTTAAAGGGGGAAAATGTTGAAAGAAGATGAACAAAAAAACCCAGGATTTGGTTTGCTTGCTCTTATGAAGGGAATGGAAGAAAAAAGTGACCACCCTCCTCTTCCTTTCACAAACTGATTTTCAAATCTTTTTGCATTTATAAATATACAAGAGAGAAACCTTCACTGATAGCCGTTTTAGATTTTAAACTGCTCTGCAATTGATAGACTGCAATCACATTTCTCTCCTTTGAAAGAAATCTCTAGTTTCATTAGCAACAAATACGAGGCAGAACAGATACAATGGCATATACTGATGCCATCAGCACAATAGATGCTTAGTAATGTAGCAAGTCTGCCTAAGAATCTCCAATAGTATGAAATAAATTTTCATTTCCATAAGCATGCAAGTATGCCACTCAAAGTGAAATTGAATTAAAAACGATCATGTGGCTTGCCCACTTTTTTTTTTTTTAAAAATTTCAAAATAGTTGTAGTGATTTGTTTCATATTTGTGAAACTGGGATATAACAAAGTTGGATCAAGTTTGAAGGAACTCTGATTCGCAGTGTTGAATGTATCAAAACCCCAGGACTTAAAACATCAGAGCTTATGCCTTCTTGGAGAGACATTTTCTTGGTTGTAAGCAATTTTATTTCACAAGTCAGAAAATAGAATTAAAAAAATAACTTGTCATGGTTTGGGCTGAGCTGGCCACTAAAACGAATGACAGATGCTCTTCTCCCTTTAAGGGAGAGAAGGATGAGAGAGACTTAAGAGTTGAAGAAAAACTAAACTACTTTAATGAAATATTAATAATCAAAAGAAAATATAATAATATCAAAAAACAAAATAATGAAATATACACAAGATGTACAACCCATATCGAGCTCCCAGGATGATGATCACGTCAGTGGCAGGCTCTGGGAAAGTCCCGGATGGAACTCAGTGACAGATGGGAATTGGATTCCGGATCTGGATTCAGGAACACATGGACTGAGATCAAAGGCAGACAAACAGAGTCCTCCTCAGACAGCAGCCATCGAAGAAAGAGCTGACCCTTTCATCCCTCAGCTTTTATACTGAGCATGGGGCAGATGGGATGGAATACCCTGTTGGTCAGTTTTGGGTCACCTGTCCTGTCTGCTCCTCCCCACAGATGCGACCCCTCTACGCTCTTCTGTTTCTGACCCTCCAACAGGGCAAAAACCAAAAGTTGCTGACCTTGGTTATTATAGCAATAAACATAAGTGAGAGCCTCTCCGCATACCATTCCTTGGTATTATCTCCAGCCTTAGCTCTGCTAGAAGCCGATAATGGCATATTTTCAGACACTAATTTCAGAGAGTTCAGTTAGAAGAGGCTTAGCTGAAAAGTAAAATTACTGAAAAGAACATTGGTTCTTTTGGTTGTTTAAACTGCTAAAGCTGGAAATAAGAGTTTAACAAAATTTTTAATACATTTCTAGAGCTCCATAGGAATAAACTTATGCAAATTCAGAAATAAAAATGTTTCAAAGGTATTACATTTATCAGTAAATTGTAACAAATACAGCTAGAACACATATTACAAATGCAAGGTGGTGAACACTAGGAACAAAAGTCCTAAATCAAATGCTTGGTAAGATATGTTGATACACCACTAGGATAAAATAATTTTTAAATTTGTCTGTACACTGACACCAAACGGTTATATTAGTTCTGTTAATACAGCAATAAGTGTAGTTTCAGATAAAGCATACAAGTTAAACTATTTAAATATTAATTTTTGCCTTCACCTGATGGTGCATTTCCAGTAACAGCTAAGAGTAACCAGATATCAATGGGTATTTAAACATTTTACGGATGATTTTCCTGCTAACACTTTTCTTTATACATTGTTTAAGTATTTCCTTCATGAACTACTACACAAGACATCCAAAGAACAAGGCGACAAGTATTCTTCCTAATGTTTTTAAGATTTGTGACTGTCAGCTTAAAATAAATAAATAAATCTAGCGAAAACACACATTCACATCTTTCTTTTTGGCCCTGCATTTCCACATGTAGTTGAACATAACATGTCTTTCATCCTCTGTTCCCACAGGAATTTTTAAGAAGAAAACCTTAAGAGCAATAACTGGTGAGCATTCTTCTCCAAGCAGTACAGGATAAAGCATTCTGTGGAAAAACTGACTTCCTTCAAAATAGCTGTCATTTTTTAGTTGTACTTGATGAGACTGAATTCACACATTTCAAGGATGTCAGAAGTACCAGATGGCACGTGATACCAGCAACTTTCCTCAGGACTGCCTATGGTCTCAGTGTCGTGAAGAACAAGGTGTCAGATGGTTTTGTTTGGTTGGTTGTTTTTTAAAAAAAGAACAATTTCTCTCAAAGTTCTGCTGAAGATCATTCAATGATGAAAAGTACAGGTGAAAGAATCACAAGCAACTCCTGAAACCATTCTTCACTATACTCTATATAAATTATTGATACTGTTTAAGAGTTTGAATCATTCCCTTTTAATTAGTCAAGGCATGAATATTTGTTACACCTCAGATTACTCAGAACCTTTCTATAATTTCAGAAATTACCATGCTGGCAAAGAGCTCTGTTCCAGAATTTAGTATCTGAAAGCAGCTAGGAAAAACAAAAAAGTATCCTCTTCAGAAGCAAGAGCTAGGATAAATTAGACAACTATCATCATTAGACACATACTTTGTCTCAATAAATGTGTGCGCCTAATACCCAGTAATTAAACATTCACTTCAAATTGAGAAGTGTGAGCCTTTCTCTAATTCATCAGCATTCTTTAGGACATACCTGCACAATACCTAGCAATACTAATCACAATATGACCATCCCATAACACTAGACACTATATAAACGCTATACAAAAATGGTAACTCCGTTCCAAAACATCCTCTTCTCTAGAAGGACCAAACAGTCTCTAAAATTATTTCTCTCAATTTTGTGGAATAGGCTGCACAACAGAACTATCATACCATTGAGATCAACAGAACATAAATTCTCAAACATATCTTCAGACCTTAATTTATTTCATATATATGTTTATCATGTCTTTTGTCTAATTTCTGAAGTACTTGCATGTTTCCCTGCAATACATTTTCTGAAACAAACAATCTGTGTATTTTATAACAATCTGCAATGGAGAACCATGGCAGATACTTTATTTTTTTTGCAACTCACTTAAAATACAGTCAGGTACAGTTCTCCAGCCCTGAGGCCAGTTAACACAGTTAAGCTCAAATTTTTTACAGGGTAAGCTGAAAGACGGGGGCTACACTCCAACTACTCATCATATTCTTGGACTACCTCTGGGCATCATTGCCTCAAAGTGCTAGGTGGCCCCCACCAACGCTGCTCAGGGAGCATCCTAACAGTAGGCACTACTGCAAGTCAGTGCCTAGGTCAACGCCATGGCTCTGTTCAAGCTACTGGAATACATATATCACCTTAAAATAATAGTCTAATATCCTGAGACTATTTATTTTACTCAATGGTTTATAATTTCCAGCAAAAATTATCGTTATAGCAATACTGATAAAAAAAACAAACAACAAACAAGAGCAGACAGCTGTCTGATACCAAAAACTGATTATTCAACGTTAAGATTTCTACAGTCAGCAGGTTTCATCCCTCACAAGCTAGCAGGTAAGGGCTGCTTTCTTCTTAAATCATTTTCAGTGCTGATATAGCTCATACACACACCTCTCACACCTAAGCATTAATAATGCTTGACATTATTAAAGCAAATCATTCCAAACATCAGACTTTAATGCTGTTATTTTTTTGTGGCCCATTATGTCACATTTTAATTTTCAAGCTTTCGATTACATAAAAGTACTCTTGTGGCTGTCAAAATACCCTTGCAACCCAGTTCACAATTGCAAAACCAATAAGCATAAATATCTTGTTCAGTTTGCCGGCATAGTTTGGAACAGTACAAAGAGAAGTTGAAGTCTCCAGACTGCTGTTCATCTTATAGCAGCATCAAAACTAAAAGTTAGACTCATCAATTTAAGAATCAACAAGTTATTTCAGTGATCATTTCAGTAAGTGGCATGGAAAGGAAGAAGAACATAAGTCTCAGGAAAGTAGGGGGAGTTGCCACCAGTTAAGAAACAAAATGCAAAATAGAAACTACTAATCAAAAAGCAGAACAGGCAGACATTTAGTCACGATAATAGATTTTTCTACTGACGGATGCTAAATGGTACAGAAAACACCTACAAAATGCTACCACGTAGAGGGTCATATCTTACCACTTTAACATTCCTACAGAGCCTTCCACAGAACTGATTGCCCAAAGGCTACATACCACCTCGTACCTTCTTGCTTTCTTACAAGTGGTTGCAGCCATATGCTTGTCCTTTAAGTGACATATCCCTTGTTTGGTTTTGAGATTTCCTTCCTTCAGGATCTCCTTATTTTTCCAATTATACTATTTCTTTCTTTTCTTCTCTTTGTCTTTCAGTAAGCATTTCCCTCATCAGATCCGTGACAGTTCACAGTACATTGGCGTTGCCTACAATTATGCTCTTGAGATATGGTCATTTACTTTTGCCCCCACCAAGCATATCCTTCAGCCGCATGCAGGAGATACCCCAAAGTACCTGCTCACAACCACTTCCTGAAAACTCACCTTTAAAGTAATGGAGGTAGCTACCTAGATCCAGTTAGAGGTTCAGTAGGTAAATTGTATTTTCCACCAATGCGAAGTTTCTAGTCTGGATCATTTCTTTACTTCCTCCCCTGTATCCCCCCGTCACTTCACCTACCACTTCACCTTACCCTTTGACTTCTCAAACTTTACCATCTCTTCTAAGCATCTGTAGAACGCGTACCAGGACGCAGTAATTACCCAAGCAGCTAGCCATTACATAATGTCAAAATTTAAACAAACCACTACTTTCTCGATGACATTCTAAACCGATTCATTGGTATCTCAGAGCAATGCATAAATCTGAGGTTTTATTCTGTTTATCCTATTCTAGGATATAATGAAAGCTATATTCAGGTTCTGCAAAGAATAAAGTAGAAACTATTGGATTAAAGGTTCCTGTTATATTTATAAAAAATATTTTAGAATGATAGTTTTCCCCAAACACATCATCATGAGTATTCACCCTCTTTACTGAATATTCTGCTGTGCAGAGACCAAATCCAAGTCATTCAGGAAGAAGCCATCCATTGCTAGCAAACTGGCATGGCTGCAAAACTCTCCATATGGCCTACAGAAAAATCCCTCTTCGTTCCCCATTCCTTTAATGATGTAGCTGAAATTTACTTTCTATAGCACTTCCTAAGTCCTCAGAAAATAGTTTATCTCCATTTTAACATATCCTAAAATGACAGGTGAGAGGAGGGATGTATAAACAGGTGGGCAGATTAAAATGAAGTTCTATCTGAAACAAAGTACAAGCAAGACACAAATGCATACCCACAAAAGACACGTACAACCTGTACCTACCACAGTGCATCCACTTCGCTTTTCAAACATCTTATGACAGTGTGCTATATACTGGACTGACAAAGAGGGCATCATTCAGAAATTGACATATTTCCAAATATTCCCCAACTTCATCTTAACTCAGGAATCCCACTTTTTTCAGCCAACCCTAGAGCTGAGGCTTCCATCACCTACTTTACATACAAAAATACATACACTGTAGTCTGTTGGCATTTCTCCCTGCCTCAGAACACTATTAAAAGTCCATTCAAATGGCTTTCCTGTTTCCCCTCCTGTAGCCTGAAATTCCAGCAATACCAAGACTTCATATGAATCACATTCTAACAGGGTCTAGGGCTTTGTCAGGATTTCATTCTTCTAGATCCCAAGTGACTCTACTCTAGTGTGATCTATAGGGTTTTGGCATTTCATCTCATCACAATGAAAAATTTATCCTAGCGTAGGCTAGGATGCTCTTTTGAATAGTGAAGCAAGGCTTCTTTCAAATTTTAAGTAGCAATACACAGGTGACATGATTTTCCCCATAGCAGGTGAATAGAGCTCTTGGATAGCTACCAACTTGCACATTTGAGGACTAATTTATCTCCATTTTTAAACTTATTATTATATTTCGCGTGTCATTATTCTCATTGGTTTATATCATTATTTGGAGGGTACATTCTTGACCCTCACCCCACCCCATCATTATTCTTTTCTGATATTTAAAAGTGCATTTCTACTAAGATGCTATAATCTACTTAATTACTTTGTCACCTTTCTTATTCCCTTTTTTAAAAGTGTCACTCCTGTCACATTTTAATTTAAAGAAAGTAAAAAATGAATAGTCAACTGACTACACTAGTCAGAATAGCAAAAAAGAAGGAAGGTGTAAAGCTCCTAGAATAGTTCTGACAGGGATTTTACAGTAAATACAGCGTTCTCCATTTTATTTCTGGGCCACTGTGAAGAAAATTGCTTGGTTTCTGCTTCACTGAACATCACTTTAAGATATTCATAAATATCAGAAGCAAATAATTGCATCTAAGTTTTCAGAGATTGAACATTAACCAATTAAAATGTAACTGTAGCAGTCTAGCTTATTACCACTTTTATCATCAACCAAAACCCTCTGTACATTGTACCCTTCTCTCAACAATCCATCCCTTTACCTTTAAAAAAAAAAAAAAACAAAACAAACCACTAATCTATATCATACTGCACTTTAACAATCTAATTTAACTTCTAAAGCTAGAAGACTACCAAACTAATTTTTCCCCTTAATTCTTACCTACTTTAAAGCTGTCATTAACAATCTTACCCCGTTCAAGAAAAAAAATCCCACCCTCTATTTTAATTCAATTGTCTTGCCGCAGTAGAGGGGAAAAAATGATGCATCAATATGTCACAAAACTGACTAACAGTGGATAAATTCATCTAGATATCTCAAGTATTAATTTTACAAAGCCTTCTTGCCCTGTCCCCAAGATTTTAACCCTTTTTTCCCCCTCTTATACCTAACTTCTTTCAAGTATTTATGTGGGTTTTTTCGCCCCTCAGGTAGGGAATCTGGGATAACATACAGCATTCCTAATTCTTACAATGCTCACAATACCAAATAGCTGCTAAACACATTTGAAAAAACAAGTTACTTCACAGTGTAATGACTGCCTGAAATAGGTAGCTCATGCGTCAGGTTTATTTATTTATTTGTTTTAAAACATGGATCTCAAGAATCCAATTATGTTACTAAAACATGGGAAAGCCTCTAGGTTCACAGGTTGCTGCGCTGGTATATCCCCCTCCACCACCGTAAAGTTTTTTTAGAAACCCCTACGAAGTCAAATTTATTTATTAAAATGGAGATTCAAAATTAATCTTATGAAGTGTTACCTGTTACTAAATCGGTTTTAACATTTTACCAAAAAAAAAAACATTTAAAGTTTTATCATAATTTGGCTACATCCGGACTACCATCTGAAGATGGGAAAAGCAATTTTTAATGGCAAAGGTGGCAAATGACAAAAAGCAGAAAAACCACATCACCTCTGAGAAAACGCTGTGTACATTAGAAGTGTCTAGTACAGGCAAGTCTTATGTTCCCAGCATAGTAAATTTCTGATCTTTGCTGAAAGTTAGGCAAGAATAAACATAACTGGTAAGCCTATCACTTGATAATAAAAATTATCTTCCTGTAACATCAGTAATAATAGTATAAAATTCCTTAAGTGATACATCCATCATTGGCGAGAAGGGGGACCACTATAGTTGAGACAGGAACTGAGCAGAATGAATTTTCCCTTTGCAATTATGCAATTTTTGTAAATCAGTATTTTTACCGTGTATGCACGAGAAGGGGTGGAAAAACTGTTGCACAATTTTGTCTTTATATTAAGACAAAATAGCCTAGAAAATGGAATTTACGGTTAATATGCAAAGATGTATTTGTCCCAATGCTATTTGAACCAGTATTATTCTTGTTAATATCACCATCCAGAATGAAAAGATACAAGGCTTTAACAATGATGCAATGCCAAAAACCAGAAATCGAAGTATTAAGTATAGATGCTAACAAGAAGAGTTTTCCTGAGTTTTAGCTTAAGAAAGGAAGTGGGTTTTTTTCCTTTTTAAAGCCTACTTATATAACGATACTAGTAAAATATCTTGAACAAAAGAATACAGAGCAGGATTTTAATTAACTTTGTTCTTTAGAGAACATGGTTCCCACACTGCATATTCAGCAAAAATTTAAAGTTCTCAAGAAGTCACAGAGAAAAAGAAAGTTATCTAAACCACCTTACATTACCTTTTAGGGAAGTTACTGTTCTTGAAAGCATAAAAATTTAAAGAGATTGAAGAATCAATATGCCAGTAAGTAGTAAATATTATGATGGCCTTTGACTCGTTCAGGCAGTAGCTCTTATTTGACCTGTCAGCCAAAAATAAGAACAGAGAGTCTGTTTCCAATTGTTGAAATACACTGTATTTGACACTGTCATGGTTTCAGTTGGGATGGAGTTAACTTTCTTGCTAGCAACTGGTGTAGTGCTATGTCTTGGATTTGGACCAATAAATGGTGTTGATAGCACACTGGTGGGTTTGATTGCTGCTAAGCAGTCAAGGCCTTTTCTGCTCCTCACACGGCCCCACCAGCAGGGGCTGGGAGGGCACAAGAAGTTGGGAGGAGACACAGCTGACCCCAGTTGACCCAAGCGATATTCTGTACCATGTGACATCATGCTCAGTATATAAAGCTGGTGGAAAGAGGAGGAAGGGGGGAAACATTCAGAGTGGTGATGTTTGTCTTCCCAAGTAATCCTCAGGCATGATGGAGCCCTGCTCGTCTGGAGATGGCTGAACACCTGCCTGCCCATGGGAAGCAGTGAATAAATTCCTTGTTTTGCTTTGCTTGTGTCGCTTTTCTGTCTTTAAACTGTCTTTATCTCAACCTATGAGTTTTTTCTCACTTTTACTCTTCTGATTCTCTCCCCCATCCCAACTTTAGGGGGGCAAGTGAGCAGCTGCAGGGTTCTAGTTTCCAGCTGGTGTTAAACCACAACAGGCACTTTTGACAGATCTTGCCTAGAGTTTCTCAAAAATAAAAGCTCATCTCAAAATGACGACTGGATTGTGGTCACTTGCAAGTTTAGCTATTTATGGGGAAAAAAACCCCTGAGTTTATCAGAAGTCAGCCCTTGAAAAAAAATTCAAGTGGACAAAAGGAAATTAATTTTCACTGACATGGAAGCCTTACCATTATGACTCACGAACACATGACTTTCCTCTTCAATAGCTGTACCAATAATAATAACCTGCATTTGAAGTTCTACCTCCTTATGCCTCTTTCACTTATATGTGTTAAAGACAAATAAAAAGATTCCACATATCCACAAAGCAGGAAAAAATAATAATTTGTAAATCCCCCAGAGAGTTACAGGGGCAAACTGATTCTACATGATTATTACTCCTTTTGAAGGATGTTTCCTACTTGTATGATTCAGGAAAAAAAGCCTTATAACTATGACTTTGCAAGCAGACACTGTATATACATCAAGGGGAAAAACCCCCCATATGTATATACATATCCACACACCTGAAAAACAGCTTCAGATATGTAAAATCCCAAATCATCATGCCCAGAAGTAGCTAAAATGCCTTCTTGGAAGAAATAAAAAAAAAAAAAAAAAAAGAATTAAAAATACAAACATAGGAACTTCCCCATCCATGAACATCTTTCAACTTTTAAGAGTCCCTACATCAATTCAAGGCCTCCATCAACCAGAACAGTAAAAACTTCCAAACACAATTACATCAGCATCCTTCTCAAACACACACAGAGGGCTTACAACTTTCCACTTGATTCTCGACCCCACAAATAACCTACTGTTACCAGCATGAATATGAGTATCCTTCTCCCTCATGCAATTCTTAGCACTCATCAGAAATTAACAGAAATCTTTGCGTATTACTTTATTTTGCTTTTATCCCTAAAAGAGAAAAACAGAAGCAAATAACATCAGATCCCTTGTATTTCGAAACATATAGCAAGACTGCTAGCATCATCTCTGACTTTTTGAGGCAGTAGTATTAACTGTCAAGTAGTTAATTAAGTAAAAAAGAGTTTGAATGTCTCCATAACATTACAGGGGATGATATCAACTGGATACTGCAGAAAGATTTTTCACTGTATTTTAAAATATGCAATTAAAAAAAAGGAAGAGTAGCTAAAAGCTGGGGAAAGTATGTTTAAAAAGAAATCTTGTATCTTGCATAAGTCATCTCTAGAAAAAAAATTAACCTGTGGTTTGAAGAATAGCAAATCCAGACGACAGAAGCACTAAACCAATCAAACAAATTATTCAGGAATCAATATTTTTTCTGTATTAGTAGCTGCAAAATGCTTTTAAAAAGTTAATCGAGACTCAAAATCTCTCTTCAAAGTAGATACACAGTATTACTCTTTCAATTCAACCATTATTACAAACCCTATTATATACATTATTCCTATTTGAAAGGCATACTTCTCTCAGACAAAACACACAGAACAGGAGAGCTGTGAAAAAAGTGCTCTTTTTTTTTTTTGCACCTACTACTTTTTTTTTTTTTTCCCCATGAAGTAACATAAGACCTTATTCATATCTTGGTTATGCTAACTATCTGTAAGTGTGAGAAAGTAAAAGAAGACTCAGCATCTCTCCCAATATAAAAGAGGAAATTTCAAAGTTGTTTTTTTTGTTGTGTGGGTTTTGATTTTTTTTTTTTTTTTGAGTGCTTCATCCTATTCCATTAGCTTACTTCAATGAGCTATGAAATGCAAAACGTACATGATTCCACTTTTCCTCAATGCCATATTTCACCACTTATTTAAGCGACTTCAAAAATAGCTATTAATAATTAACACACATCACATTTCTTCAATCTCCCAGTTTCAACAACAGTCCAGATTTGCCAGAAGTACTGGGCTCTGACACAAGAGATGGTCAAAATACCTACGACTTCCTGACAGCATCATCTCATTTGACTGGTACTTCAATGAGGAAAATAGTTAAGAGTCTTTTTAAAATAACTAAATAAATGCAATACATAAGAGCTTTAAAGGTTTTGATTGCTTAATTTGGTTGCATTACTACTTGAAATAAGTTGCCTGCTAAACTCAGTATTCCTTATCATTAGAACCCCATGCTGTGTGCTTTCTGTTCTATACGTTGCTATTTAGAGTCATCAATAATCATTTAAGAATCCAATCTTGTTTTCTGCAGAAAGTTTATGGCTGATGATTCTAAATGAAGATGCATGAAGTACAAACAATAAAGCTTAATCTTCAGAAAATGAGTAAGCTAAATGTAGAACATAAAGAAGCTGGAAAAGAAAACATGCATATGAATTAATAGGTCCAATAATGGAAATCAAGAAGTTAAGAGTGTTTGGACAGAAGCTCAATTCCAGAAATCTCAATAAGCTCTCTCCCAAAGAAAATTTTCAATTAATATGCCTATTGCTATAAGGAATTTCTATAATGTGCTATAAGGAACATAAAACTTAAATATAGGCCTTTTTGAGAAAAGAGTATAAAATTATTTGGTTTCACCATACTTTCTAGAACAATACTTGAGCTCAAAAATAGATACAAATTGAATAAATTAAAACTGGTTAGCATTAAATGGTACATTACATACATGAAATACTGGACTTGATAACTGAACAACAAGGTGATGCAAGACAGCTTATGTAGGGAAAGAGAGGTAAATTCTTTAAAATGTTTCATGCTATTCCACACAGCACAATATTCTTTAAGGAAAAAAAAATTGCAATCAACTCATAAATGCTAGAGAAAGAAACTTGTTTCGGTTTTCTTTACACGAGACTTCAGACAACTTTCTCAGATTCTCCTCTGCAACTAGCTAGAAAATTACTAAGATGACTTCAGAATTTCAGGACTGATTACTGATTTCTCATTTTCTCCATGGATCACTGGCAAGGTGAGGAATTTAAATCCAGCAAGTCAACCAGAGAGTAAAAAGTAATCAAAAAACAGGCCAATACCATTTCAGTACTCTCTCAGTCAAAGTACCCACAATCATTTTCAGTTTAGAAAAAAGGAAAAGCTCTTTATTACTCTACTTATCTTCTATAATTGCCTTTAAAAGATTCACTTAAGATTTGGGAAAGAAATTCAAATTTTAGCACTTTCATTTCAATCCAAAAGATCTAGGAGAACCGAGCAACCCCGGAGCCTTCTCTCTAACATAGCCACAAGATTGAGCAGCAGAAATTCACATCTCTGCAGCTGTCCACAGACGCAAGAAGTCTGAAACTCACTGCCTTATTCTTATATTGGATTGTATTTCCTGAAAGAATGGTCTAATATTTACTAGAAGAAATAATATTTATACCAATTGACAGCAGAGATTTCTTCCTTGACAGAGAGAAAAAGTACTCCCTTCCCCAAGTAACGCAAGTGGATTTTTCAAGCCTCATGACAGAAAGTCTTCACACCTGCCTCGCCTAGGAAAAGCGGAGCTCCTTAATCTCAATGGCTGTACACTTAGTGTCAGGTTACACAAGGAACGTTACTACTGTTTCTGATGAGATATTTAGATAAGAACTTACTCTGTGCTCATATCTGCATTAAACATATGACAAATAACATTGTATATAAACTTCAGCTGCAATTTTAAAGAGAGCTTGATGCTGACATGATGCTGTTTCGAAAGACATTTACTTCCACTTTCAAAAGCAAACATATAAAACAATAAAAAGAATGAAGCCTAAAATAACAGGAATATATTTTATTTGCCATGCTTTGCATTAATCAGGCAAGCAATACTTTTATTTTGCTGCTTTTCTTGACATGAATGCAAAAGTAGACTTCTAACCAAAATGACCTAAGGATATGAGACAAATGAGGTACAGGTAAAGGCACATTTTTGAAAAATGCTTGTGTTGACAATTCCAATTTAAAGTGTTTATACACAGCTAGATGTTCAATCTTTGCACATTCAAAAAATATTGAAACACTTAAACAAGTTTATCATGGTTAGAAAGGACTCACTTTTATTGTAGCAGGTTGCTAGTACACCTTTATCTGCAGGACTGGTACTAATGTGCCAAATTTCACCCACTTGATGAAGGAGAACGTTTTTGTTTATAATGTTGTTTTCATCATCAAAATCTATGATGTGAATCTGCAAATACAATAAAAGAGAACATTAGGGTTTCAAATGTTTTCCTGTGGGTCTTAATTATACACGAAGACTGCACAGGACAATTTAATGAGAATTTTATAACCGATATCTACTTTAATTAATTGTTATACTAACAATTTAGTACATCATTGATTTCATGCAGGATATACCTGTCTAGAAAAATACAAGCCATTTCCCTGTTTTGAGGAAATACCATGTTTATTCTTCTCATTTTTGCAACTTAAAGCTTGAAGGTTTTCATTTTTCATTTTGTGGCTAATAGTAAGTCAGTCACTCGCATTGCAATTCAACACTTCTTACAGCAATAAACAGAAATAACAACACTACAATCCTTAGTCTAAATGTCTGCACTAATTCTGTATCCACATCATCGAATTCAAACATCCTATGAAGACAGGAGGGGAGAGAGGGAAATGACTCTCATTTGAAACAAATACTCTAAACCTCATTAAGAAACTTTGAGAGTTCAGCACTCGCATATCTGTACCAATTATAAATTTTTAATACTTTTTATACTATGTGGGGAAAAAAAGTTGAACTGAAAGATTAAGAAAACCAATAATGTTTAAATACATAGAAAAGATTTTTAAATGACATACAGCTAGATTTGCTTTTTGTGTTTTCGATTTTTGTTTGTTGTGGGTTCATTTTTAAATAGGTCTTCATTACTCTCATTTTTCCTCCCTTTTTTTAGTTAGTTGTTTTACTATAGTTGCCTCATAAATCGAAGAAATTGAGAAAGATCCTAGCCTGGCACAACATACAAAACTAATTTTACTCATGGGGCTAATTCCCCTAAGCACAACAGTGAACAAATACATTCTAGAAGATCCACAATTTTTAGAGAACTGTATCCTCATTAACAATTCGTTAGCAAAGTTGGGTGAACAATGAAAAGAAAAAACCTAAAGATATCCTATCATAATGAATTAAGTCTACTGAATTAACTACCAAATCACTGCACACATCTTCGCTACAAAGTATTACAGAAAATTAGTTAGTGCAGCATAGGGATACCATCAATGAGGATATAGAAAATGGTACGTGTAAGTAAGCTAAGTCCACACAGAGAACTTTCTCAACATGACTGCAGTGGAACGGTTAATGATACATGTCATCATAACTCTTGTGGAACATGATCCTTGTAGAAGACATCTTGTTAGAAGTGACCAGTTTTATTACCAGTAACTAAACAAATGAGTTACTGACCTGCTTTAATTACACGAGGAAACATTCCCACTGAACACAAGTTTAAGTACTGAGGAAAAAGTAGTGAGATTTGAATGAAAACAAATACCTATTTAGTTCTCCTCAAAATCTGCAGGAATTACTAATTGCAAAGGAAATTACTAAGGAAGGGAGACTTATACTAACCCATTTCAACACAAAATATCTCTTTTTCTTCAATTATGCAATCTCCATAATTGATTTTCTTCTATCAGGCACTCATGGGCAGCTGAGACAGGAGAAGTGTTTTAGTTCGCCCAATGCCCTGCTTTGTGCCTATACAATGCCATGCAATACAGTAAACCATGAAGTCTTTTAGGTTCTAAAACGCACGACTGAAAATAACTTGAAGAGTTATGAGAATGAGAGAGATGAGAAAAGAATAAATGACAATGCATCAAACTAAGAACAGTATAGAAAGCCCCAGTTTAACAAGGAAAGTACTGAGGACAGAAGTTACAAAACTATGCTGTGTAGAACACTGTGCATCAAAGAGAAACTACTTAAACAATTTCCAGCAAGTTATGAGGACCAAATGCCAAGTACTGCAACACCGTTAAAATGTCAAATATTGACAGAATATAAAATCTTACAAACATTTTCCTTTGCTTTTAAATACCAGTATTAATAGCAAAATATTTTCACCAGATCTCCTGTGAATGCCTAAATTGCTTCATACAGCAATAAACTTTAATGAGGCAGAAGCTACTGTGTCAGCTGTACAACTACTGCTCTTTCATTTGCACTATACCTGTCCATGACCAGAAGGGAAGAAATCATGGTGCTGCTTAAGAAACCTCTCACTGTGCAGTGCTTTGTCAAGCACTAGAGGTTGCAAGCCAGCTCGTAAGTTAGGTTAGGTAACTAAAAAAGTTTTTAAGCAAATCTAGAGAACCTAGTGCTGAATGAAGCAATAATGAGTTGCGGCCTAGAGCACTTCATGGGGATTAGCAAGTAGCTGAGAGGAGCTGATGGCCTGAGGCACAGCTAAAGGCCAATAACTCCCAAACATTTGTTAATACCCTAGGAAGTGTCCTGCATTTCTATTATTAATGTTATTTATCAGAAAAAGAAAAGCATACTCAATAGAGCTGAAATATATGTAAATATTTCTAAAACTCGTAGTATATGCCCAATCAACTTACTAAAACAGAACATTTAAATTATTGAAGATCTGCTGGATATCAACTGATAAGTGACAATCGTTATCCAACTACAATTTTGTATCAGGATTAAATTAGTTGAACCAAGATGTAAAAAAAAAAAAAAAACACACATAGAAATCACAGTAGAAAACCACATAATAAACAAATGTCTAAAGAAATCCAAGACAGCACAATCAAAAATATAATTGTGTGTATTTATTCTTAACTAAGTTTGGGTTTGCCACTTTTTTGTTACTGGCCTCAGGTATTACCTGAAATGTAACAAAATGGAATGCTCCATCCCCCTTATGCCTTTGAATATTTTTTTCCTTGAGCCTCATCCAGTATTGCCATTGAGTAACAAACTCAAAACCTCAGTGGAAATTGACAGGTCACATCTCCCAGAGCTATGGTTCTGAGTTTGGTTTCTGCGGTCCATTACAGACCAGTTTCAGCACAGTGACTGTATCCATTCTAGGGGCTTCTGTGGCGGGTCTTGGTTAACAGCCAGACTCCCACCTAGCCACTTGCTCTCCTCAAGCAGGGGAGGGGGAGGAAACAGAAAGAATAGGAATGAGAAAGCTCATGGGCTAAGGACAGGGAGATCGCTTACTAATTACTGTTGCAGGCCAAACAGGCTTGACTTGGGTAAAATTAACTCATTTGTTGCCAATTAAAATAAAAATGTAATTACTTTTTTGCGTAGTGGAAAGAAAAGACAAATTTTAAACCAGCACCTCTCCCACCTTTCCCAGTCTTAACTTCACTCCAGACTCCTCCAACCCCCTTCAAGGGGCACAGCAGGGTGTGGGGCCGTGGTGGTTATGGTCAGCACATAGCGTTTTCCCTCCGATGCTGTTTCCATCTCTCTTCCTCTGTTCCAGTGTGGGGTCTTCATGGGCCATGGTTCCCTCAGGAACATCTGCCTGCTCTGGCACAGGTGCTCCACAGGCTGCAGTGGATACCTGCTCAAGCACAGAGCATTTTCTGTTCCTCCTGACATTGGTCTTAACCTCTGTCATTTCCTCTGCTGTTTCTCAGTCTTTGTTCCCTCCTCCTCTTTCCAGCCAGCATTTTCTCACCTTTCTTAAATATTTTCAGAGGTGCCACCAGGCTGACTGGCTCAGCTGTGTCCTGTGGCAGGCTCACTGGAGCCAGCCATGTCTGGCACAGGCAACCCCTGACTTCTCACAGATGCCACCACTGCAACACCCCTGCTACCAAAGCCTTACCACCTGCACTTAGTACAGCTTTCCAGTTCTTCTGGCCTCAAGATCTTCTTTCAGTATGAAGGTATTTACTGAAATTTAGTCACACAAAACAAAATTGCTGTGCAACTAAAAGTACTGTACTCTTATCTGCAGAAGAGACAGTCCAATAGAAATTGAGCCACAAGAGTCACTCAAATTTTAGTTTAAATTGTTAAACTTATCATCAGAAAGGACACAGCTGATTGCCAACAATTAATAATGAAAAATCCAGTTTATGAAGCTTCACATACACAGAACTGTGCGCGTAGCCAGAGTCCCATTAGAGGCAATCAAGGCTTAAAGACTTTTGGTTTACTTTGCATCCCTGTGGTTTAAAGATGCTCCAGAGAATCTACAGATATAAATTAACAAAAATATGGCAGTTCCTTTACTAAACCAATCTGATTTAGTCATACAATTTAGAAGAGTAATTTAATTTTCAGAAAACACACAGAGTTTTTCACCTACATTTCTTACTGACACCTTTACATTCTACTCACAGAAGTTCAAATTCAACAGGGGGGAAAAAGGACGAGGAATAATATTGGAATAATGTTTAAAAAAAGAGGAAAAAAGTTATATCTGACATTGTACAGAAAAATTACCTGATTATCATATCTAAGAGACTGCGTTCCAACCAAAAATCTTATTGCATCCGTTTCTGCTGTCTGAGGTGTTAAAGCTCGTGCCTAGGGAAGAAGAAAGCTATTAGAAACGCCCAATTAATACAATTGATTAATTTCAGCAAAAATCTTGAAGCTTACATATCAATTCTCATTTTAAGCATTACATTCTTACAATCTGCAGACTTTCCTGCCTTTATGTCTATTTTGCTTAATACATTTTTAGTGCAGTTTCTCACATTTGTGAGGTGCGTGGAACACACAGGTGCTAAATACATTATCTGGCCTTCATTGTAACAGTGATAACATTCAATATTATAGCAGTTCTTCCAAACTAATTCTCCTTTACCAACTGAAAAAAACTCCTTAGAACAGTGGACAATTCTTAAATACATTAGCTACAATATCCAAGAAAGACGATGTTATTGCAGAAATTTTCAGACTAAAGATGCTCGCATAACACTGAATTCTTTTTCTTGCCATTAACCACCAAGTTGAGAAGAAAGTTAAAAACCAAACTCTTTTTTTTCCACACCAGGCCACTAGAGACAAGAATTGCCTGAATGATAGGAGAAATAATTTGTTAATAACCTATTGAAATTTTGTCATAATCTTATCATTTTGTTGTATTATCGTTAATGCGAACGCTAGGCTCTCCGGGTTGCTTCTTCAACTTGCACCAACCACAGTCTTGGAAGAAGCAAAACGAAACAGTTAAGGGCCATGGGAGACATTGAAGAATAAAGTATAGCTTGAACTAAACCCACAATTGCTAGTTTGCAGTAGTCATTAGTGCAGACTCTCTTGGCTAATTTTGAATAAGTGGGAGGTAAACTAACACTCAAAGGCACTTTTAGCAATTCTAAGCTAACTGTGAGGAATATCCACTACTTTCCATGCAAAAGATACCCTAATAATATTGTTCAATATGAATTTTTTGTCAAAACAGAAAACGAAACCTTTACAATACACATCCTATTTGGCATAAAATAGTTCAGATCTCTTCAGACATTAAAGCCTGTATTGCAAGCAAATACTTCAGAAGAATTACAGGTAACAGTTGAATGGCCCTTCCTACTAGCATGCTACCCTGCTGTGCAGCTAGCTAATGATTACATTCTGGATTCAGGAACATTTGTCTTCAATATAGTCCTGTTTGAAACTTATTTTAAAATTAATATGAGAAAGAAGACTACAAGCTTGGAAGGGAATATTTGAAATCCATTATATCACAATACATAAATTTAGAACAATTTAATTCTAGAATAGCAGCTTGAAGAGATTTGATTTTTCTTAAATACGGCAAAGCAATCCAAGCCCTTGTCTGGCAGTAACAATAAAAACCAACTAATTTTTCAGAATAAGCTCTGAACTTGTACAGAGCAGATACTTCTTATCTTGCATCTGAAATGTGTGAATTAGACAATGTAATATTTTGCTTAAGATTGAACATAGGAAGTTAAAAAATGCAATGAGTTTGGTAAGTATAGGCTAGTAGCATAACATTTATATAAAAAAAACCAACACTAGAGAACATGATTCAGTGAGTAGTTTGTGTTCAAAACATACTCAAATGCAGATCAGAGATCAGTGTGAATCCATCCTGATTTGTTTGTACTCTCCTATTTATGCAGCACTTACCTACAACAAGCCTAGACAGTGCTTCTGATTGACAGAAACAACTAAAGTTCACTGAGAAGATTGCAGAAAAGCTTTTCTTTTGTCTTGAACAGAATTTACATTTGCAGATCTTTGGCAAGAGCTCCTTTTCATTTCAGATATGCTTTCAATTATTTTGAAGAAAACACTAGAAATAAGACAACAGCTATGTATCTCTTTCAATCAAGCAAGCTTCTCTTGTTTCTATAAGTCAAACAGAAGAAGAGACCTCCAGGGCCTTCAATAAAATAAAGAAATAAAGGGGTTTTTACCCCTTTTAAAGCCTTTTGAGTAAGTCTTATAGTGCTGCTTTCAAAAATGCATTAGGTTAGACACAAAGTGCCCAAAATAAAATTATGTCAATGCATGTTACTCTATCCCTTCTTTAAAATATTTTAAAGTTATTTCCCATTTTGCAGAAAAAAAAAGAAAAAAAAAGCCCAAGAAAAATATTTAAACATATTTCACAACAAGAAACACACTACTGTTTATTCTCTGTCATAAAAAACTACAATATCCACAGAATACAAGGTTCAAAATCATCAAGCGTTCATAAATCAGGAAGATCTGATTCATGATAGAAATAACAGTACAATGGACTGTTAGTTGTCTCCTGCACAAAGATATGTCTAATTTTGTCTATTTTGAGTTACGTTTAGAGAAACAGAAGTTATTTCAACAGGCTATGAAGACACTGACTAACCCTTGTGAAGAACAACATAACTGACTTTGGAGTGCTGTCGAAATCAAGAAGAGTGCTTTAAGTTTGTCATCTTGTACTGTAATGTGTCAGAGCAGGTTGCAAATAACATCCTTCACAAAAGCCTCCCGCCTCATGACTGCAGCTACTAGATATAATAGACGTTTATTTATGCAATGCAAAGGGCATGCAAAAACCTAGAATACAAGTGTGGCCAATAGCAATATAAAGACAAAGCAGAAGAAACAGCAATCATTGTACCAGAATGCAGGAACAACTAACTGGAGACCTGGCATCATGCCTATGTCTACACCAAGCTCTGTGTGATGCTGGGCAAAGACCACCTTCTATCTTACTGTGACAATTTAGACCATCTGCAGAATAATAAAAACCTCTGAGAGAAAGAAATAGAACAGAGCCTGCAGAGAGAAGGGACCTTGACAACAGCAAGAGATGATCCAGAGGAACACAATTACAAACCTCAAAAAGATAAAGAAGGTTGGTTCAAAGTGCTTTATGCAACCATAATGCACAGAATCTCACACTTTGTTCATAAGTTCTCCTGAAACTTTCCTTTCTCCATGTCTTTTGAAATACCAGTCAAATACACAAAATCTCTTTTTTAATTAGACTTTTACTACTTAGGGCATTAACGGGCAAAGAAAAAAGGATCAGTACTCCTTCAATACATATTTTGTCTTGCTGATGCATTGCACTGGTTTGGTATCAGCAAACAAGAAAACATACACTGACCCCAACATTTGAATATTTGCATTAAGTGTAATACAATCAAAAGAATTTCTACAACCCACATGTCAGTTGAAATTCATACAATCAATCTGTACTAACAAGCAGTGAACTTGCAATACAAAATGTAAAGGATACGGTATTTGGCTTGCAGTCTCCAAAGCAGAATTTCAAGTTATTTGACCATCTGCTTATGCTTAAAACCAGAAATAGTATACTGCTACTTGGGAGGGTGGGAACAGAGAAGGGAAGGGGAAAAGGACTGGCTTTGCTGATGCCTCATTCTGGAGGCAAAATACAAGGTTTTTTTCCCCACCCCTAGAGAAGCCCTGGGCTGATAGTGTCATGAGTATTATTTCTGCCTTCTGGCATAATTTCAGTTTCCAAGTAGGTACACTTTGATTTTTACTTAGGTAGGACAGCCTTCTTCTTCCCACCACAGTAGATACCCTCTATCATCAACTGTAATAAGCTGCAGTGACTCTATGAGTGAAGAGGCTGGCAGCACACATGCCCAGGTGCCCTTTAGTGCTCTCAGACAGCTGCTTTCTCCAGGTCTTTCGCAGCACAAGAATTCCCACCACTAACGTATTTAGTGCCCTGACCCTATTCCAAAGACTGACAGATTCTGTAAACCCTCACAGTAACAAAAACAACCCTCACACAAAACCTTGCATCACACAATCATCCTTAGAAATCCCACTTTCACACTGTCACTGTTCATTTACCATGTTACCATAATGGTAACAATCATCTTTTAATAGTTCCTTCAAGTTCATATAACTGTGTTTTCATTTTGACTTTAGTCTGTACTATACCTAACATTACGAAGATCCTGCTAATTGCTTGAGGGTCCTAAAAGACAGTTTCCGTCTAATCCACTTCATGTATTATGAGGATCTTTGGGGGATTATTTCAGAGTGTTTTGCCACTTAGCAATTTTTTCCCCCTAGTAGAACTTTAAAGCTAACAGTATGTTAGATTGAAGTTCCACAAGAACTCATCCCAACTGAAATGCTGCTCTCAAGAAGGATCCTGAAGAGAGAGACAGATAGGAAAACAAGTGAGAGAATAGACACTCAGCCTGGATTAAAATATACAGGATTGGAACTTATGGGGCAAGTAATCTTAGACTAGACAGAGGACCAAGACAAAAACTAGGAATTTCACTAAGACATTATCATGCAGTTTCTTGAACTGATTAAATTTTCAAAATAAATCCTCCAAAACCATCTTTAAAGCGATATCAAAATTATACCCTTCATTCTGTTTAGACCATTCTCTCTTATCGTACAAGAGACCAGAAAAGCTCTCCCAGTGAAGATGAGAGCTCCAGGGCCAGTAGGAGCTAGAGCATCCACACTTGCTCCACTCCCATACTCAGAGCACAGCTGAGGCTGAGGCAGCAGAGGTTTCCCCAAATACTGCACAAGGGGGACACATCATCCGATAAAGTCCCCTTTTTTCCCTCCTCCTAATAAATCTTCACCTGCCTTCTACTTGATCAAAGGTAGGTCAATCGAGGTATTCTCAATACATACTGATATTATACATATATACATGTCATATGAGAGCTGAGACCGATCTATTTCAGTTGGTATTTTGCACTGTTTTAAGACTCTTAGAATAAGAAATACATTTGGCTTTATGGAAAGTTTCGTCTTACTCTTGAAAACACGCAAGAAAGTCCTAAAAATCAATAGTCTCTGTTCAGATTCATAAAACCTCTTAATAGCTAACTGACAATACAGTATGGGCCAAGTATTGCTTATTCAATAAGAACAACAGGACCACAATGCACTAAAACTCCGACAAAGCATTAGTGCACTTTTTTTAAGCCTGCTTCAGCCAGACCCCATCTCAGGGTGCAGCTGGAGTTGCCCTTGTGTAGTACGGCCCTGCAGTCAGCTAGCAGGCTTTCTGCTGTCCTTCCCTCTTGCTCCTTATGCTTCTCCCTTGCGAATCTGTGTATTTTTGACATGTAACATGCAGTAGGGATATCTGGCATTCAGGAGTATTTGGCTGAATTTCAGCTCAGTATTGTGGTATCCCCAAAATCCATTAAATATGCCAAACACATGCTCCATAATTATCACACTCTGGAACAAGCAATATTCCTCCTCCTTCCCCCTATGATGCTGGCTAGCTTCTACATGCTTTTAAACAAGCAAGATGTAGGCTGTCCCCTCAAGAATCACAGTTGGCACTGCAACTGAGCCAAACACCTCTTCTGGAAAGCACCCCTCCATACACTTCTTTTCCAGGGGTATAAGCATCATCCAGTCAACCTTAAACTAAAGCCAGTACAGTATTTCCAGACATTTTCCAGGCATTCAGTAGTGCTTATACACCTACTCAGAACATCACTGTTCAAACACTCAAAGAATGGGATAAGGAAAATTGTGAATACTTGAAAATGAAGCCTTATTCAACACAGGGTAAACATACTGTATCCTCCAGGTTAGATAATAAACATAGGTCAACTCTACACTGGACAAGCAAGAAGTATGTAATTTCACTGACAAAAAATAGCACTTAGCAGTACCCTTGGGACCCCACTTACCACATTCTCATAATTCAGGATACTGGTGAAGCCTATCAAGGTTCCTTTTAGAAGAACAACCTTGTAGTATTGAAATATTGTGCAGTTACTGCTGCTTCCCTGTATCCATCATCATGATCCACAGTCACACCACTCGGTCCTCAAGCAGCATCTCGCATTTTCACTCACCACCTGTTCCCCTGTAATTTTCTCATTTTCACTAGAGTTGGATGATCAGAGCAACTATGGTGGGATATTGTCTTTAAAAAAAGTCACAAAAAGAATCACTCATCCTAAAATTCACACATATTTCGTATGTCTCTACAATGTTCATATGGCTCACAGACACACTGAAGAGATAAAAAACCCACCCTGGGAAACTACAGTTTTTGGGTTATATGAACTTTATAAACAGCAGAAAGAGTTACAGATGTCTAGTAAAACAGGGGAACTGATCAGGTCAAAACATTAACTAATCATGCAGAAAACTGACTTCATCATTAGTTTTAATCTTGTTTTGCTGTTAGATGTTTAACTCCCCTCCCCCCAACCCCAGCTAAAAAAAAAAATCCCCAAACCATTTCTCACTGTTACAAGGTAAAACTTTTTGCACAGCAGTTACACATGCTAAGCAATCATACATGGCTGTATAAAGGTTCAGGGTTTGTATCTTTAATTTCCATTCTCATGTGTTAGAACTGTGAGCGATGTGGTTCGTCTAAGTGAGACTTCCCTGTTACGCTAAGCCTTTTTTTGATGAAAACTGGATTCAAAAAGAGTAATATGTATTTGTTTATTATTCTAAGTTACGTTACTTATGCTGTTATATCAAAACACATTTTACACATGAAAATTAACATAAATTGTGCAGAAATCATTTTAAGTTAGCAGGTGGATAGCACCCTAGGAGGAATCAGCTTTATGTTGGGCCTGGCCACATTGGGTCAGATGGAAGGCATATCTGCACAAGTATGTTTTCTCTGGCAATGGCCACAGACAGGTTCTTACTGACTACTGGAGCCACATGTAGCTTCTTAGTCTGCAATCCCTCATGTAGCTTCTAGATGTCACGGTTTTGTGACATATAATTTTTATTCGTAACAAGAGTAAGAAGATCCCTCCCTCTTTTTAAATACTTTATCCTTTCATATCTCAACTTTGAAGAAGCTTGACATAGAGCTGAAGTAAAGATTGGAAATAACGAAAAAAAACCCAAAATCCAAACATAAGAAACACCAACAAAATTGTTTAAGCCAGGCTGAAAAATTTGTCTGAAGAGATGCTTTCAGTCACAGTGCTTCTGATACACACTGGAAAAAAGCAGTTGTGATGATGCAGCTAGCCATTACTATCTAGCAACACAGAAGAAGCCATGCTTAAAAAGAATAATAATCTTTCTTACTAGACCTGGAGACGCAAGTTGGAAAAAGCATACCAGTTTTAGGTTTAAATGTCTCCACCTGAGCCTTTTTCAGAAAGCACAGACATGCAATTAGTTTTAAAGCCACACTGGTAGTTAATGGAGATCAGAAATAGAACCTTCATCTCTATGCTCCTTTTCCGACTTAGCCATAAACCATCCTTTCTTTCCCCACTTTCTCTATAAATGATCTGTATTAACTGTAATTCCCTTGGATTACAGCCACTCTCTTAGCACTTTTGCTTTATCCTCCCACCAGACAGCTCTGTTACACACTTTGCAGGAAAAGAGAAGAGGTCTGTAGGAGATGCATGATTTGGGGAGGTCGGGGGACACAGATCCATGGGGGTCCCAGACAACACACAGACTTGCTTTCCAAAGTTCTTGAAGACTTATAGTTTCTTTCTAGTAGGTCATATATAATAGAATTTATTAAGTAAAGGATTTATACTTAAATCTCTTTTGCAGAATAGAATATAAGTTTATTAATTTTGAAGTAGGAGCTACAACCACCTCTAGCCAATCACAAAATTATAGCATATTATCAGACTTCAGTAGATTTAACATTTAGTAAAGATGAATACTACACACTACCTCCTATACAAGAGAAAAACCAAGTATACAATTTGCTAAGGAGATCTATTGGTATAGTCAGTATTACAGAGCATACAACTCAGTAGCCAGGACACCAAAACCTGCTAGAAAGAACCTTCGTATATTACTTTCTATGAGCACTTTGGTAAAGGTGACTAAAAGAGAAAGTGCATGCGTACATATTTATATTAACACACATGATGAAAACATTGCTCTGTGAGCTGCAGATGAAACACAGCGCCTCCTATTACTGCTATAATGGCAACGATGATAAACCAGCTGTTGCCAAAGAGAACACGTAACAGCTGTTCCCTTACTGTGGGAACAAATCATAGAATGGTTCCATATTTTAGGGTCTCTCTCACCCATACCTAGGTGGTTATTCTCCCAGAACTTGTAGAAACTTTATTAACTGAAAGACCTGCATTGCTCTATTAAGATGATCAATAAGATCCTAAGTTAGATGGTCCAACAGCAGTCCCATCTCCATGTAGCCATGAACACCAATATTATGGACAGATTTGTCCAATGGAACAAATGCACACGCATGGAACCCACAGCAAGAGACCCCACAAACATCATAGAATCATAGAATTGTTGAGGTTGGAAGGGACCTTTAAGATCATCGAGTCCAACCTTTAGCCTACCCTGACAAAAGCCACTTCTAAACCATGTCCTTAAGTGCCCCATCTACCCTTTTTTTAAACACCTCCAGGGATGGTGAATCCACCACCTCCCTGAGCAGTCTATTCCAATGTTTAATAACCCTTTCAGTGAAAAAATGTTTCCTAATATCCAATCTAAACCTCCCCTGACGTAACTTAAACCCGTTTCCCCTCATCCTATCACTTGTCACCAGGGAGAAGAGGTCAGCCCCCATCTCTCTACAACCTCCTTTCAGGTAGTTGTAGAGGGTGATAAGGTCTCCCCTCAGCCTCCTCTTCTCCAGGCTAAACAACCCCAGCTCCCTCAGTCGTTCTTCATAAGGTTTGTTCTCCAGACCCCTCACCAGCTTTGTAGCCCTTCTCTGGACACGCTCCAACACCTCAATGTCCCTCTTGTAGCGAGGGGCCCAAAACTGAACGCAGTAAAGTAGCTTTACAGTTGGGTAGAACGAACTAAGATTTGCAACTCATCAGAAACCATTTCATGCCCTCGCCTCACAGAAGCTTTTTTTTTTTAAAAAAAAAAAAATCTAAAAAGGAACAAACAACTAGAAGAATCTCTTTGAGTCTGTCCGTATTCTCCTGCCACCCCAGAGCAGGACAAAGACCTCTCCAGAGGTGGGCCAGGGACGGGTGACAAAGCAGGATTCCACCGGCCGAGCTGCCCACGGCTGTGAGGGGAGCGACCCCCGCCTTCGGCCCCTGCCCCCGCAGCGGCCCTGGAAACAGCAAGTTTTGGAACAGGGACCAACTCCTGCCCCCGGCTCAGCCGCTTTAAAAAGGCCCACCACCACCGGGCAGGTGCCAAGAACCACCAAGAGTCAGCGGTGCCACCGGTACCGGCTGAGGGGCCGCCGGTCTCCCCGACAGCGGGCCCCTCAGCCCGCCCCGGCACTCCCCTACCCACCACACCCCCAGCCCCGCAGCCGCCGCCTCCCCACAGGTAGGACCGTCACCCGCCAGCCCTCCTTCCGTTTCCCCCTGCACCCACCTGGAACTCCAGCCCATAGATCACCGGCGCATCGTCCTCCATAGCTGGCCCCCCACACGGTGCGGCGCACCCCCCTGCACCGCCAGCCTTTCTGGCCCTCGGCGCTGCCCGTCGCTCGCCGCTTCCGGGAGGTGCGTCTGCGCAGGCGCGCTGCTGCCCGCCCCGGCCCGCGGCGCAGGCGCGGTGGGGAGCGGCGCTCGGCGCGGTGGCGGAGCTGGGGTGTCGTCGTCGGGCGCGGAGGTGAGGTGAGGGGAGGGGAGGCGAGCGGGGCGGAGGGGAAGAAGAGCCAAGGGGAGGGCGGCTGGCGCGGTTGCTGTGCTGTCTGAGGGGCGCCCGGGTGCTGAGGCAGCCTCGGGGCCTCGGCCCTGAGGGAGAGGGGGCGGCGGACCCCCCCGGGCTGCGCCGGGCGGAGGCTGTGAGGAAGGCCGCGCCCACCCCCGCCGCAGGGCGGTCAGGGCCGCGGGGACCCCGCGGTGGTGGCGGAGGCAGGGCCGCTCTCCGGGAGCCCGGGGCGGGTGGCGGAAGCGGCGGTGGCGGCCCGCACCCTGCGCGGGCGGCCCCGGGCTGGGCACCCCCCGCTGGTGACAGCTGTCAACCGCCCTGCCCTGTCCCGTCCTTAAACGGGGACCGAGCTGGCCTTGCGAGTGGAACAGCAAATACCGTTTTGTCTTCGTTTGGTGGGAGGTATTTGCTCGTCAGTCCCAGTATTTTTGTGACGTGAAAAAAGGACAGAGAAGACTGTTTTAGGAATTAATTTATTCTGTGGGTAGATGTTAAATGAAAGATGTGAAATGGTGAAATTACTATACTTTTAAAGCAAGAATTTCAGTATTTTTATGGTACTTAGGGGCTTCGGGGTGACACCTGAGGAATACCTAAGTAATAAAACTAATACTTGTTTTGGTGGGATTTTTCCCTCTTCAGCTACCATGGAGAATAATGAAAGTAATGCTAAGGACACGAAGAGCACCTCGGATGAAAACGACAGAGGAGACATAGTTCAACAGAAAGCTCAGGAAGAAATTCTCTTTCATGAGGAAACTATCGATCTTGGTGGAGATGAATTTGAGTCTGAAGGGAATGAAACCGTGTCAGAAGATTCAAATAATTTTGTAGATAAACTTAATGAACAAATGATGGAGAGTGTCATTATTTCAGATTCTCCAAACAACAGTGAAGATGACACAGGTGAACTTGGTTGTCTCCAGGAGATTGTAGAACAAATGGAAGCTAAAGATAATCAAAAAACACAAGCAGAAGTGGATAAAGAGGAGTTTTTAAGTAATGAGAGTGAAACTGAACATGAAGAAACCCCCAAAGACATTTCTGAGATTGGAACAGATGATCAGGCATCTTTAAAGGAAGAATTAATTCAGGAAGCAGTGAAGGAGGAACCAAAGTTGGGAAACAACATTCCTGTTGAAACAAAACCAAATAATATTGATGAAAGCAAGCCTGAGGACCAGATATCATCACCCAATACTAGCAAACCGTCTTCAGAGCCTGAGCCTATTCCTGTGTGTACCATCTTCAGCCAAGCAAACAATGTTAATACCCAGCAACAGCTGTTCCTACCTGACGGTTTTGAGCCTCAGATGGTAAAATCTCCCAGTTTTAGTAGTATAATTGAGACACCAATGAAGTCTAATCCACAGATGGTTCAACCAAGTCCTAGTTTAAGCAAGTTCTTCGGTGATAGCGTTAACACTAATACTTTAGCCTCTGATTTTTTTGATTCATTTACCACATCCAATTTTATTTCTGTTAGTAATCCCAATGCAAGCTCTGCAGTTCCAGAACAAATGTCCTCCCTGTCTAATGGTGGAGACAGTTCTTGTGCTTCATCTAACCCTACTTTCTCTGTGCAAAATGGGAGGCCTGAAGCAGGTGGTGCTTCATCGTCTCTAGAAATAACTCAGTCCCCCAAGCCATTCTCACAAATCCAAGCTGTTTTTGCTGGGAGTGATGACCCGTTTGCCACAGCTTTAAATATGAGTGAACTAGATAGAAGAAATGATGCTTGGCTTCCTAGTGAGGAAACCAGAAATGTTCTAATTTCAGTTGCCACACAACAATACAGCACCGTGTTCATAGATAAAGAGAATCTCACCATGCCTGGATTAAAATTTGATAATATCCAGGTAAGAGTCTATGATTGTATCTCAGTGTATGAATATATTTTAGAAATACTGTATAAGAGCTGTACAGTAATCATACTGGTTCATATTGTTGCTGATAGTCACCTTCTGTGTATTACTTCAGTCCTTATTAGAAAATTTAATGTTGCTGCCTACTTGTACGTGAAGGGGCTAAAACCAGATCTGTTCTGTTCATAGTGAAATTTGTCGTGTATGTTGAAAACCAGTGTTCACAGTTTCCACAGAATCCAAAGCTGGTTGTATTTTTGTATTTTTAAGTAGTTTGTCTCTGGTCCTCCTAGTTGGTAAGATAAAGCTCATGTTTGGAATATATGCAAAATCAGTATGCTGTATTACAAAGTCTGAAAGCTTTGTTTGCTTGTGGAATTCACTGTTACAGCCAAGTGGGAAATAACACTTCACTGATGTTCACAGTACTGTCAATAATATCAACACTGACTGAAATTGCATCATTTGTATCTTCTCTAAGCAGTGGAAAGGTATAACCTGGAGGAAAAATGTGCTGGAGCAAACAAGCTACTGTGAAGGGATAATCCCAAACTTAAACGGAAAACTTCAGATGGGTTTCTACTGATGCTTTTCCCTTAAGGATCTCATTTCCTTCTCTTCTATCAGAGTTCCCAACTAGTGAGAAGGCATAAAGGGTTTTTTCAGAAGTTGAGAAATTTCACTTGGATCTATTCACTGTTTCTTGTGAAGGAATTTTATCCTGGCTGCTCAGCCAAGGCTAACTATCATAATGGAAGTTTTTTTCTTGAAACAGGCTAATCGTACTCTTTCATATCTGTGTCTCTGGAGTAACTTCCCAATCTGCAGGAACTATCAGAAAAGTTTCTGGAGTCAATCAGGTGCAGATTTGTAGCTGAATTATCGACAAATCTTAGTTTTCTGTCATGAGCAAGAAATGATACCAATTTTAGACATACTTCATGGGTTAGCTTTATCTTAAAACATTTGTTTGGCATCACAGAGCCCAATAGTGAGCGTGAAAGAAAACACTGTAATAGGAAGCTACTCCTTCTCCACTCTTTCTAAAAAAAAAAAAATGGAAGTGTCCTTCCCATCTTTCCCAAAAAATCCCCTAAACCTCGATGAGTAATTGAAGAGTGTATAGTATTTCTTTCCTGACAGCTAATGGGAGGGACAGAAGGAATGATCCCTTCCGCAGGCCCCAAGGATGACAGCCTTATTGTAGGCCTCCTTTTTCACTATAATTCTCTCTCGCCTTCCTCAATCCAGTCAAGGATTAAAGGCTATTGTGTGCTGATGATTCCCTGAATCTGGGCATATATGCAGATCTACCATTTAGTACGTAATACAAAATGAGATGTTATGGCATCATCCACATGATGTATTTCTACGGTAAGACCTGATGTAAAATCATCAGTGCAATTAAAAGGGATTCCTGCTGCTTTCTTCATTGATTATAATTTATAAACAGTCACACAGGCATGTCAGCAGGGACAGTTTTGGAGTGCTTTATGTTTATACAACTTTCCTCACTTACAGTTACTGCTTTTCAATGGCCTGAATGTGTGCCTTGACTGACCTGACATCCCCTAGCTTGGTGTCATTGTTCCATATGCTTCTAGTACTGCAAATTGTGTATGTAACTGAAACTATAATTGTAGAGTACTTGAAATGCTAACTGAAACATTGTGTGAGGCGTTTTCAATGTTAAATCAGCTTCTAACAATGGTCATTAAACTCTTGGCATGAATAGTTTGCTAATGCTAAATGTTAATGCAAGATGTTAAACCAAACTGCATGCAGTTGACAGAGAACTTAGTTGAAAAGTGCATTTACAGTGAACTGTAAGTGCGCTTCAGGGAAGGACTGAAATTTTGTATGATGTATATTTGAGAAGCTCGGTACTTTCTTTTTTTCTCTGCTCACTCATAAAGTGTTTGTTCTTATTACCAGTGTGTTGTCTTAGAAGTTAAATGGATAAATCACACCAAGAAAAACACTAAATGTTCTTGATTTCAGCTGTGTGGTACTTCTTGCTGATCATTCAAGAAACATTATTTTTAAATTATCTTGTATTGCATATGTTACAGATTACCTGTACCTGTGCTCTCTGAGTGTGGGAACATGTTGGAGTACTGCTTTTTATGCTCTTTCCATTATGCTTTTCTTCATCAGTTACTGTTTGGTGTCATTATGTCCTTTGCTTTATTACATTCATTTGTAATGTTTCCTACTCCAAAGTACTGTTGGGGGGGGGGGATTAAAAATTCTTTTGTATTTATGTCATTTTGCACACAGTCTTTTCCTAATCTTTCAAACTATTCTGTCTGAAAGGTGAAAATCTGGTTTATTTGTAGGATAGGTGACAGCATTAGAGGTAAAAATTTACCATATAGTGAAACGGTAGTTGCAGTCTCATTCCTCAAGAAACTAGACAGAAAACACAAATATATTTCCCATAACTGTCCATGTGGAAAGTGCAAACAGTTAATATCAGTTATCTTTATCGTAGCTAAGCTTTACTGTGTTTTATGCAGCTCACCTTTTTTTTTAGGCAGAAAGCTTTGTAACTTGCTTTCTGTGCTAACAGCTTCCTGCCTCAGTTCTTGATTATTCTTGATATTCCTTTAGAGGGATTTTTGCAAATATTCCTTTGTATGCTTACATTTTTGCATAGTCACTTTCTGCTTTAACGTCTTAAATATTGCATACCATTCTAGTTAACACAGATCTGAAAAGATATAATGGAATTAAAACAAATTGGAGAGAGAGGAGGGATGGTGAGGAGTGCAGAGGTTCTCTCTTGTGAGTGGTAGCTAAAAGGAAGAGGATCTTTTGACTTAAAAGAGCAATAATGATCTAAAATTCATAAAGAAATTAAGGCAAAAGGTTTTATTGCAAAGGAACAGTTGAGTAATAAGCATAACAAAAGCAGTTACTGTTCTGCAGCCCATGTAACTGTATAAGTTGTAGAATTCATTGCCCTTGGATGTACTTTTGTTGAGAAAAACACATTGAAAAATGTGCAAGAGAAATGTCATAGGAGGTACATCTATCAGTGGGTGTTTAAAAATGGTAGGCATATATGTCCCCTGACACAGGTGGATCATGAAGTTCTGTCTGCTTTAAGTGGGGAAAGACCAGTATGAGCTTATTCTGTTTCTTACGCCATTTCTGTGGACATTTGCTATTCACTGACAGGATGGTGAACCAGACAGATCTTTACTCTGTATGAATGTGGGTTATAAATTGCTTTCTGTTTAAAAACAAAAAGATAAGTATGTTGTTAATATAGTGCTGATGATTTTTCTTTTTTTTTCTAGATGTTTGCTTTTCGAGATTAAAATTTCTAAAAACATAAGATTAGCAAAAATCTTACAGAAATAATTTCTGTACCTGCTTTTGGCACGTGGTAACTTCTGATGCCGTAGGGGATTCTCTTGTATACAGTAACGTGTACAGTCCCAGCAAGATTAGGACTACCCCCCCTGTCCTACACTTTATTGGCAGATGTGGTACCTGAAGAGTGTGCAGACAGTAGGAGCACAGTTTTAAACATCTGCCAATGTGTGGTCCACAGTTTTTCAATAGCTGCTTGACGTTAGGCTTGAATTTCCTGATTACCTGTTGAAAATTTCTAGTACACAGAACCACGAGGTTCTCTACACAGAAGCCAACAGACAGGAAGGCAAAGAAATTGATAGTTGAGCAAAGACTAGAAGGGGAAGTTGAGGCACAGAGGGTGCCATATACAGTTATTCAGTTTATTGCTAGCAAAGCTGCAAATAGAACCTGGATTTGGGCACTCTTCCTCTTAGCTGCTCTGTGTCATAAAATGTAGAATTCATCTTGTCAAACTTTAGAAATCTCTTTCAAATGTCTCTGTCACAACTAGTCTCAAGTCTTCAAATTACTGAGCTCAGATAACCCAATTTCTCTGACTGATTCCTGCAATTAATTCTTTTGAAATTAAGAATACTTGTTGAAGGGTTGCTGTTTACTTGGCTTTATGATCTCTCAAAGTTTATTTTCTGTCCATACTTAGGACTAGCCAATTGTGCACATTTTATCTTCAGTCAGTAGATTGCAACTTTCAACATTAATATCCATTATAAAAATCTGTAAAACTTACTGTGTTTTGTAAGGTCTTTGAAGGACAATAATTTGAGAAGCAAGTAAGCCTGAATGTTTCTATGCTAACTGAAACCTGAACATTGAAAAAAAGAATATAGTAAATAACATGAAGTAAATCTAAAAGTTTTCATTAAAATGCTGTAAATATATATGCATTTATATTCATTCCACACAAAAAGTACTGGAAAACAAGCGTTTCTCAAAGGGGAAAAACTGTGTTGCTCAGCTTTAAGTCAAGATTTCATTTTGCTAAAATAATGTTTAAAAGTGTCTTGTTATGTTTCTTCTTTTTCTGTTCCATGAACACCAAGGGAGATGCAGTGAAAGACTTAATGCTTCGCTTCCTGGGGGAGCAAGCTGCAATGAAGAGACAAGTTTTAAACGCCAACTCTGTGGAACAGTCATTTGTAGGCTTGAAACAGCTAATTGTAAGTAACAATCTTCATAATTCAATATATATTAAATACCATGCTTCCCTCAGGATAATTGGGAGCTATTGACTGTGAAGAGCAACTAAAAAAGAACCACAACCCTTCATATCAGTCTGTTCATGATCCTACAAAACTATTAGCCAAAGTCCAGTGGTTTTTTGTGGGAATGATGTTGTATTTTAAACAATGCAGTAAACATTTTTTTTAATATGCAAAGTTAAAAAAAAGGTAATTTTAAGCTACTGAGAATTTCCTCAGCTATTGCTTGTTATGTAATATAGATGGTTGCAAACCAGATTTTAATAGCTTTTTTGTTTATCTGCATATGTTATTTATATTTTCACTTAGAGAGTTTGGAGGGGGGGGAACGGACGGAAATCTTATTAAGAAATCTTGTCCCCATCAGTGTCTAAGCAGGAAAAGCCTTTTTCCGAACTTCCCTTTCCTTCTTCCAGAAGAGGAGTTTTGATGCATGGGAAATCTTTTTTTATTTGGCCTGGTAGCTGTGTCCATGCAAAATGTTATTCTGTGCTGCAGAAAATCTTGTACCTTTAATACAGTGCTGCCACTGATGCTGTTTTAGCTTTGAGTGTGCTCTTAAGCTCCAGAAGAGCAGTCGTAAGGCTTTTAGGATCAAAGCAGAGAAGATAAGGAGGCAATCTGCAGCTGTCAGATTTTTTTGCTACCTGTAGCAGGTTTTTTTAAAAAACTTGCCTTATTAGAAGGGGTTTTTTTGGTAAAATTGCAGCCATTCAGCCAGAAATCAGGATGTTCTTCAGTTTTCAAGGCTTCCAATCATTAGCTGTTGGTTGTTCTTAGAGTATGCAATATAACTATTTCTCAGGTTTTTTTGCAGAACTGTTTCTTTTTATGATAAGAATTAGTTTTCTGGTGGTTTTTTTTTCCTTGCAAACATTACTGTTTTTTTCTGAAATTCTTAATGTGGAAAATTTATTTCTGATTGGCAGCAGTCTTAAAGGTAAAAGGTATTTCAGACTTGGGAACATTAAAATCCCATGCTAGATGATATTAATTAAAAATATGTGTGCTTTTTACTGTTACATACACAGTAGGCCAGAATGGCACGTATTAAGTGCTCTGTTATCAGCCACCAATTTTACATTCTTTATGAGTGAATTCCGGACCACATATGTTCAGTGAGTATATCTTCTCATGCAAAGAGCCACTTACAGGGAATATTTTCATTAACATCTGGATAAAAACTGGTGAAAATTGGAAATACTGCTTTGCAGTTTCCATAAAGTTAAGATTTTTTTTTCCTTAGCTGTTTGTTTGGTATCTGTGTGAACCGCACATGAACATGAGAATTAATGACATCTTTTCAGTCACCTAATTCAATCCCCTGCAGCAACGGACAGCTACTTAAAAGAGTCTATTCCAAAGGGGTCCACAGTACAAAAGAGAAATGCGTAGAATTAGGATAGACTTCAGCTTCAGACTGTTATTTAGTTTTTTACATGTGAGCCGATGTCTGAACTCTTAAGTCAAAAAAGATATAACCAGTACAGTTACTGATCACATCTGAATTTAGATGTGTAAATCTGAGATCCCATCTAAAAGTCTCAAAAATTGTCACATGCTGTGGGAAGGCATCAGTGGCAGCTGAAACCAGAAGTGAATGTTAAGTCCTGTTATGAAGAAATTTGTTAGGTTAAAAATTTCAGATGATCTTGGGTAAACTCAATCTTATTATGGGAAGGAAAGAAGAGGGGAAAAAAAGAAAACCAAAACTAAAAAATCACCCCCAAAAAAAGAGTATTCCAAGCCTGTTTGCTCCAGAGGAAGCAAGGATGCTCATTTGCATCTGGTTACTGTTTTAATCCTGTGTGAATGGGAAAAGCATGCTAAATGCTTCAGTATCCCAAAGCTTCATACCACAGGTCTTCAGCTGCAACTCTGGAGCTCCTCTGTTCTACCATACGATTGCTTCTCTTGGCTTATTTGGCAGTTTTAACAAATACAGATTGCTACTACTTCCAAGGCTATTCCAGAACTTCATTCCTTTGTTGGTTAATCAAAGGAATTCTAATCAATCCTCTCTCAAAATCTTTTTTTCTAATCAAAGATAAAGTTGTTTACAAAAATTTAAGTGTTTTGATCTCATGTTCCCTTTTAAGTCATTTTCTCTTCTCAATATTTGCTTCCTCTCCCCTGCTACTTTGTACAGGTAGACAGCAGTGACATTTCCACTTCTCAGATTTTCTTTTTAAAGGCAAAAATAACTCTTCTAGTCATCTCATCATGGATGTCTTCATAATCATCCTAGGAACTCTTCTCAGAATCTCTTCCAATTGAAGATAACATCTTTTTATTATCACTGTCTAGAACTCATACATTATATTGTAAGTTACATAACTTTCCATGTTAATGATTGTGTTTTACCTTTTCTGTTATTCTGAATCTGTAAATCATCTGATCCCTGTTTAGTGATGTGGTCCTTCCATATATTGACAATACTTCCTAGATTATATCTGCAAATGCAGATACCAGCTCTGTTCACCAGGGTCACAAAAGAATATCTTAAATTGGATTGATTGCAGTGTACATCCTTGAGCAGTAACTTCTCAGCTTCCTTATAAAAGTTCCAGTAAAAAACATTTACTTTTACAAGTTAAAAGACAGTTCTGTGTGTAAGATCAAGTCAGTGCTAGCAGCAAAGAATGTTGGAGACTGAAGTCCTTTTTGGTGGTTCATAGTACAAACAGTCTGCAAAAGTTTCCTCAAGTACAATTAGTTGTCAGAAGGCAAATGTTATCAAGAAGGTGGTAAGGTAAACTTTCAAAGGTGCACTTTTTCTGTTGAGACCACCAACAGCAGAATCATTTCTAAGCCAAATCAGTTGTTCACCAGGAACTGAACTCAGATTGTTAATCTCTGCTACAAAATTATGTGTTCAGCATGAATTTGGTCTCTGGTTTATTTAGTAAGGTTTGTACCAGTAACCCAAAGACAGATAGTTGGTTTATTGAACAACTCTACTTTCACGTTTTAAACTTCCACTGTGGAATGGGTAACCATGAATTGGAAATGCTTTACTGGTAAGCTAATGGTGGGGAGGTTCTGCAATTGAACTAGTTTTACAGCTTTGAGGCTTTTAAGAGATACAGGAGTGCTGAAGCAGTCCCACAAAGCAATTCTGTAAATCTATGTACTTATCATTCAGGTGATAACTTGTAAATAGTTACACATCTGTAGAGGCTAAGTGTTTATATTTTTCAACTGGAAAACATAAAATCTGAGTTTTCAGTTTCTGAAAAGTTTTTTTAATCTGGTATAGGAACATGCATTTACCTCTAGAGCAAATAAATGTAAGCAAGAGCTTATCTTCACAGCTTTGTTTTACAGCAGCAAATAAAAGTTATACATACAAGGTGCAAGCTGCAATTATGTTAGTTCCTGTTATTCCATATTTTAGGTTAATTGTTTACCCTCATTTGAACAAATAGCACAGTATTTCTTACTAGAAACCTTTCTGATATTTTGAGTTTTAAGATGTTTGCAGCCATAGGAAAATTATGTCTTTGATAGTTGTCATACCTAAAAAACAACTACTGTATCTTGCCAGTATAAATATGCAAGGTTTGCTCTAAGTATGCAATCATTTCTTGAAGCTACTAGACCAGGAAAGGGTTACTAACTACATTTTCTTAACTGATGTGAAAGTGCTCTACCAATGTAATTTACAGGGGAGAAGAATGTCATAGCTAGTGGAGGAGGACATTTTAATCACTTTAATGGTGTTACATGTAGAGTTAATGACTCCCTTTGAGTCTGTCTTTAAAAAAAATCATATACTGTTACTTTTGCACATGATTAATGTTGTGCTCTTACGTATATTTTCAGATATAACAAACTCGGATACAGTGGTATGGCATTCATGTTCACTTTAATAAGTTAGAAATTATCCTTAAAAATATGGGGGCAGGAGGGGCTGTGCTCCTTTATTTCTAAATCAGTGAGCAATTTCCAACATTTTTCTAGCTGATTTGAGAAGATGAGAGACAAGATGTAGCACAAACAGTAACAGGGGACTTGTGAGGAGTAGTTGCATTTCTATACTAAAAGGCATCAATTTATTGGATAAAATTTCAGTGGCTTACCTCTGAGTCAAAATTGTTTTCCCGAGAGACTGAATAATGTTATAAATTCTCTTTGTGTATCTGGTGAGTTCCCTTTCCATTGAACACTTTTCAGTTTATGTCCAATCTGAATGACTCTTTGCTTGACAGAAGAATTCTACCTGAGTATTACCTGTATTTGTTGCATCACCTGAGCTTTGTTACTTTCATTCAGGAAAACAAATGTACAGTATGGAAATATAAATGCAATCATATGTCAAAGATCTTTGTTCAGCTGTAATTAAAAGATCAAGCAAATTTGACCTGCTCAAGGAGACTTCCAAGAATGCATGTGAGACAGTGGTATTCAGCTATTCTGTGGTCCTGCACCTGGGTCATGGCAATCCCAGGCACAAATATAGGTTGGGTGGAGAATGGCTTGAGAGCAGCCCTGAGGAGAAGGATTTGGGGGTGCTGGTGGATGAGAAGCTCAACATGAGCCGTCAGTGTGCGCTTGCAGCCCAGAAAGCCAACCGCATCCTGGGCTGCATTAAAAAAAGTGTGGCCAGCAGGTCAAGGGAGGTGATTCTGCCCTTCTACTCCGCTCTGGTGAGACCTCAACTGGAGTACTGTGTCCAGCTCTGGAGTCCTCACCACAAGAAACACATGGACCTGTTAGAACGAGTCCAGTGGAGGGCCACGGAGATGATCAGAGGGCTGGAGCACCTCTGCTATGAGGACAGGCTGAGAGAGTTGGGATTGTTCAGGCTAGAGAAGAGAAGGCTCTGAGGAGACCTTATAGCAGCCTTCCAGTACCTAAACAGGGCCTACAGGAAGGATGGGGAGGGACATTACACTCAGGGAATGTTTTGATAGGACACAGGGTAACGGCCTCAAATTGGAAGAGGGTAGATTTAGATTGGATATCAGGAAAAAATTGTTTACTGTGAGGGTGGTTAGGCACTGGCACAGGTTGCCCAGGGAAGTTGTGGATGCCCCATCCCTGGAAGTGTTCAAGGCCAGGTTGGATGGGGCTTTGAGCAGCCTGGTCTAGTGGGAGGTGTCTCTGCCCATGGCAGGGGGGTTGGAACTAGATGATCTTTCTGGTCCCTTCCAACCCAAACCATTCTGTGATTTTTTTCAGTCCAGATCAGTGAATAACTTCATAATTGAATGAAAACACATTCTTTCAGATATAGGGAAAACTCTGGTAATTAAAGTTCTTGTGACACTTTGTTAGAAAAGGAAGAAATGTAAAAAGTATTTTTTCCAGACAGACTATGGATTTGGCTTGTATTGGGTCATTTTACTCGATTGGAAGTTTTCTTCATTTCTGAATCTCAATAATATAACGTTGTCAGTGCTGTTCTTGTATTTGAACTAGTAGCATTCTAATTTTAGTTACTGGAATTCTTTTCTACGCTACATCCCATTCCTTCATCCCTCTTCATAGAAAAGAGGCTTATAGAAGGCATTGGGATGTACAGAATATCTCCGTTACTTTCAACTTTGACCAAATGGACTGGAAGCATTACCAGATTTTTAGATGTGCATTTATCAGAATTTATAACTCACATTTTTTACTCCATTTCAGATTTTTTTTGGCTGTTTCCTTTTATTGCTTTTAATAAAAAGGGATCATGATAGCCTTAGTTGGGTTCTTAGTTTGAAAATCATAGAATCATAGAATTGCTGAGGTTGGAAGAGACCTTTAAGATCATCAAGTCCAACCATTAGCCTACCCTGACAAAAGCCACTTCTAAACCATGTCCTTAAGTGCCCCATCTACCCTTTTTTTAAACACCTCCAGGGATGGTGAATCCACCACCTCCCTGGGCAGTCTATTCCAATGTTTAATAACCCTTTCAGTGAAAAAATGTTTCCTAATATCCAATCTAAACCTCCCCTGACGTAACTTGAGCCCGTTTCCTCTTGTCCTATCACTTGTCACCAGGGAGAAGAGGTCAGCCCCCATCTCTCTACAACCTCCTTTCAGGTCGCTGTAGAGGGTGATAAGGTCTCCCCTCAGCCTCCTCTTCTCCAGGCTAAACAACCCCAGCTCCCTCAGTCGTTCCTCATAAGGTTTGTCCTCCAGACCCCTCACCAGCTTTGTAGCCCTTCTCTGGACATGCTCCAACACCTCAATGTCCCTCTTGTAGCAAGGGGCCCAAAACTGAATGCAGTACTCGAGGTGGGGCCTCACCAGTGCCGAGTACAGGGGGATGATCACTTCCCTAGTCTGGCTCACCACACTGTTCCTGATACAGGCTAGGATGCTGTTGGCCTTCTTGGCCACCTGGGCACACTGCTGGCTCATATTCAGCAGGCTGTCGACCAACACCCCCAGGTCCTTTTCTGCCAGGCTGCTTTTGAGCCGCTCTGCCCCAATCCTGTAGCGCTGCATGGGGTTGTTGTGACCCAAGTACAGGACCTGGCACTTGGCCTTGTTGAACCTCATACCATTGCCCTTGGCCCATTGGTCCGGCCTGTCCAGATCCCTCTGCAGAGCCAACCTACCCTCAAGCAGATCAACACGCCCGCCCAGTTTAGTGTCATCTGCGAACTTACTGAGGGTGCATTCGATCCCCTCATCCAGATCATTGATAAAGATATTAAAGAGAACCGGCCCCAGCACCGAGCCCTGGGCCTTCAAAATATCCGGACTAGTATGTGAAAAGCACAGAAATCATACGAGCTGTTGCCTTTCTTTGAAAGAACAACAGCTTCATATTTTTTGTGAAAAAAAGGTTTGCTAATGTGTTGTGTGGAAAGCAGTTCTGCCAGGCTGATACGGTGTTAGTGAATCGTTTAGCAATAATATCTGGTTGACAGTATTTTCTCTAGGAAAAAATGTTTTCACACAATTGCTGCTGGAGGACCATGTCCCGAACATCATAGAATAATTATTTTATTCTTTTAGAATATTCTTCAGTATTTTTGGTGCTGTATCTGAAGCTGTAGTATCCATATTTGCTTTGAGCTTCTACTTAGGACTTACAAACAAAATTCATCCCTATTACTTTCAGGAACAAGGCCCTGGGTTGTAAGGACTATGTGGCTGTAGACCAAAGGAAATGGGAAGGTGACTGACCTGCAAGGTTTTGAGGGGTGTTTAAATAACTGGATGAAGATTTCTGGTGGGCTGGCAACACTGGCAACTGTAAGTCTGGTACAATTTGCCAGAGACAATAATATGTCCTACTAATTTCAAATTAAGTTATACTGCCAGCAGCCTTCTATTAAGCTTCCACAGAGAATTATGCTCCATGACCAGCAGGCATCTCTAATTTTGAAATCATGATGAATATAATGTTTCATTTTCTAGCAAAGACTGTTTTTACAGTGGTCATCAGACTTGCTTCTCCTGGCTGTCTTGTTCTAGAAAGAAAAAGTATTTTTTGTCCATGCCTGAAATGGAATTGTAAAAATTGTAGCACCTAAGTTTGTCATAAATATTCCATTATTATTTTTGGATACTAACTCTCACTTGGGATGAAAAGTTGAACAGTTTTAGAGTCTGTGTCTGCTTCTGTTCTAAGGATAATAAGAAATTAATTTGTCTCTGCAGAAGAGGAATAAATTTCAGGTAATCCATGTCAGCGTCTTTGAGCTTTTCTAAGTTGATACAGATATATGTTGAAGGATGTTATAAATGCGTTATCAATTCCCACTCTTCCATAAGAGTGTAGACATCTCACAAGCTGCTGTGCTGCTTCGTGGTCTTGCTGTCAGCCAACTTCGGTATTTCCAGTGGAACTTAAATTTTTATCAGGGATTTGACAAGGCAGGGGAGAGAGATTAGGTGGTCAGTGTGCAGTGATGTCTGTAGTGGCCCCTTGAACTATATGGCTGCAAATTAGGGGCCAGAGTGTATGAAAACTTCATCTTTACTATTAGTTTTTATGTTTGCTATATTGACATATTTTCTAAACTCTAAACATTGCAGAGAATTTAATAAAATACCAATTCAAGGTGAGTACCTGAACTTTGCAAGCACTGATATAAACATACTCTATTCCTTTACATTTCACCAGACAACATGCCAGTTTTCTATTATATTAATTATATTTATTTTTTTTTATTTAAGAAACTATTTGAAAAAAGATTACTTTCAGAATTTGTTTTGTAATGACTTGCTGGATATGTTTCTTGAAAAACATATGTTTCTGTAAAAACATGTGAAATATGTTTCTGTATGATAGAAAAGTATGATGGCTTAAAACCTGTGAAACATTAGTCTGTGTTTTAAGTTTTTTGGTAGCGTTAGCTATTTACAGCAGAAGCATAACAGGATGATGGTGTGACAAGACAGTTTGACTTGTCTAACTAGGAATGGGTTTGTTTTATGAATGAAAATACATATATATAAAAGAGTATTTTTAAGGTAGCCATGCAATGGAAATTCAAATATTTACATTTCGTAGGTGAAAAAATTGTTATTGATTCTGTGTTCTGGGCAATGTTAGGAAAGTCTGTTTTCATTAAATGAACTGCATTAGGGGTTATAATCCGAAATACTGAAGTCAGTGGGGTAGGAATAGATATTAAATGCTTTATAACAGTAGAGTAAATTGGATGTGATCAATGAAATATGGCTGAGAATTTTTTTCGCCTTTTGAAGAGAAAGCAAAATTGTGAATATTATAGTATATTCAGGTATATTAGCAAACATGATATAGCTTTAAGTTCAGAATCCCATATGGTGGTGTGTATTGTTTTGTCTTAGTGATCTGCTAATATTAACTCTCTCTCATGCTTGAGTTCACCTTTTGCCTAATTAGATGTGCAGCTTTGACAAATGACATTCTGCTTCTCACCGACCAGCTCTTCTGACCTTGTCATTATTACTGATGGGTACATGTAGCTGCTTCAGGCAAAATAAGCACTTGGGCATTTTAGAGACTTTATGATTTTGCTACTTACTCTTTTCTTCTTCCCAGAGCAGTAAAAACTGGAGGGCAGCGGTTGACTTGTGTGGGCGGCTTCTAAGTGCACATGGTCAAGGCTATAAAAAAAGTGGACTGCCTACTAACCATACAACAGATTCTTTACAGGTATGTTTAAAGATACAACCTTGTCGCTTTTTTCCAGCAATAATCACAGCGGCATGTTTTTTAACATGATCCAACTTCCTTTCCTAATTATTAGCTAGAAACTGAGCTTGTTATTAAAGCATTGTAGCAAATCAGTTTTTCTGTTCGCTTATGTAAAGTAGGTCTTCATTTAAAACAAAATATTTTTTTAAAGTAAAATTCTGTCTTGATTGTACGCTTTTAAGGGTAATCACACTAGTCAAAAGGAATATGTTTTGCTAACTTGTAAGACTCACTGTGCTAAAGTTCATGGATGGTATCTAGATTATGAACTTCGTAGTAAGATTTCAAGTGTTCGAAGAATATTTCATGATGTTAAGAACCCAAACTAATAAAGGTTCATGAAATATTACACAGGTTTTACTGAACAAAACATGACCAGGTGACAAGTCATGGTTCTGGCCCTGCTAACTATAAAGCTGTTGGAATTTCACCAAAATCATAACAGATTTTAAGAATTGCATAAAATTGGAAAAATAATTAAAAGTGAGATTGATAATTCTTCCATGCTAACTCAATTTAAAGAGAGATGTTCTGATTTTGAAGCAGGCTAGGTTTTAAACTTCATCTTCAAAATCTCAATACCTTTACAAATAATTAAAACATCAGTCCTCTGGGTTTTGTTTTAATGATCTTATGAAAAGTATTCTGTGAAAGACCATGTAAATAGAAATCCTGATTCTTATCTGTAAGTAACATAGAAACTCTACTCAACTTTATCAGAAAAACTTGGAAAGTTGAAATTGTATTTGGATGTGGCTTGAGATAGAAGTTAATAACAGACCTTGTGTTTTCCTTTTTTTTTATGTATTAATTTTTAGCTGTGGTTTGTGAGACTAGCATTGCTGGTAAAACTGAATCTATTCCAAAATGCAGAAATGGAATTTGAACCATTTGGAAATTTAGACCAGCCTGATCTTTATTATGAATATTACCCTCATGTATACCCTGGACGAAAAGGTAAGATACTTGATTTATAAAATGCTTTTTATTTTGGCCATTTTTACCAGTTATTATAAAACAAAGGATTCAGGTGGTTTTTTTAATTCTAAAACATTGATGAACTTTGGATTCTTTCTTCCCCCCACCCCCGAGAGACATAACTAACTGTATTATTTCCTCTTAAGTTCATCCAGGTATTATCAGTATGTTATTTTAACACTCGCATGTCCATGCACATGTGCTAATACAGGTATTATTTTCTTAGGTTTCCTGGTTTATAGGATTATGAATAAAAAATTAGATCTAATTTGATAGTTTTCCTTAGTAAAAAAATACTGGTTACATGTAATATTATTTGCTTAGTAATTGACACTAAATAAAAATCAGTAATATACTGTCTAAGAGGAAAACAGACACCACAAGCCTTATTTCTTTATAACTGGTTTATCTCGAGTTATAAACGCACTACTTCCCACTGCTCCCTATAGCCAATACATTAACCAGATAGTTCCACTACTCAGGTTATTTTAGTCTTCTGGGAGTCTGAATTTGAAAAATTGCTATCTTTAATAGCAATTTCACTCCTGGTCAGGCTATTTTGAAATTTTATTTTTCCTCAATTTGTTATTTAGAAATAAATAACTCTGACGCAAGTACACTGTTGAGTGATCCTGCTGTTCTTTGGCTTTCGTATTTGAACCACAACGTATAATAAAACACTTGGTTGAAATAGGCAGCGCCACTCTGAAAAAAAATATAGTCTATTTTTCATAGATGCTCGTAGTCTCAATGAGGAAAGCTAGAAAGACACAGAGGTTTTGAGGTTGCTGAGGAAGAGGGAAGTTGGTGTCGAGAAAGTTCAGCATTGTTTCATCTGTTTAGTGATGCAAGGATCAGTTGTAGCCCAGTAAGACCAATGATGTGGACTGCCTAGAACAAGTCCATCTGACCTTACTCAGCATCTTTCAGGCAATCACCGGCAAAAATTTCATGTTTTGCCTAGAATATATGCAATGCACTGAGAAGGAACTGTGTTATTTTTGAGAGAGAGGTGTTGATCATCAGGTTGGACAGCTCTTTGGATCTGCTTACATTTTGGTAGCAGATGAAGTGTTGCACAGAAATAGTCTTCCTCCATCCGTATGTATGTTTCCACATCTTTTTTTCAGTATTAAAAATAAGTTATTTTGCCTGAGAAAAGAGTCCTTGCAGGTCATGTCAATATTTGAGGCATTTCAGTCCTCTTGCCACAGAGCATACAGGTAGCAGCAGTTCTGGACAGTCTGGCCAGCTGTTGCAGACACTCATCCTGTGACTGAACTTTGGATCCAAACTGTCTTTGCAGCAACCACTCAACCACTCCAGCTATTTCATACAAATTATGAAGGTGTCTATGACAAGCATGGTGAGCATAAGGAAAATATTCTATTTCATGATTATATGCCTCAGTTCATTTTTAACAGTCGAACATACCAACCGGGACTGTAATCTGATCATCTGTAAGGAAAATAAGATCAAGGTTGGATGGAGCTGACCTAGTGGTTGTAGATATCTTATATAGATACAATGTGATTAAGATGTGGGAACAGCCATTAAACCTTCCTTATGCAGTTTTGAGGAGAGCGAGAGATGCTGTTTGCAGGGAAGTAGGAGAAAGCAAGCAGTTCTCTTCTGGCCAGCGTTCAACTACAGTACAATTTTGTGTACATGCATCATTAACCAGCTAATTTAAATAATAAAATAGATATAAATCATTCATATATTTTTGTTGAAATATATTAGTATGAATCCACAATCCACTGCTGTTTGCTAATTTTGCATATCATTTTGTGGTGTAACAAGCATAAAAGGAAGAGTTTTGTTTCAACATTTTAATTTTGATTCATGGTATTTAATGGGGTAGCGCACTTTAAAATCAATTTAAGAAATGAGAGTATAGATATAAATGATGTACACATTAATTGTAATACATACAATATTTTGCATCATTTCTTTGTATTCAAAATATTCATAATAAGAAAATAAAAAATTAGAAAGTTTTCTGTGCTTGAAATAAAGAAAGTTTTTATACCTGAGCTTCTTACAGCAGTGAGGATAGTCCCTCATCCATTAATCTCTGAGAAATATACCTCCAAGAATTGAAATTCCAAGTAAATGTATGAGGCGTGGAAGATGTTTTTTCCATTAATTTAACTTAACATGGCCAATAGGTCCTCTTAATTTTCCTCTGAAGCGCTCCCAAGGCTCTTTCCCTTTCGGCAATGGTCCTAATCTCTGTTTCGTCCTGAGATTTTGTACGGCATTTGCAGCCAAGCTGTGTATTGATCCCACTACTGTTGTCTTCATCATGGCTGTAAGATTTAACCTTTATGAAATCTTCCCTTCCTGGTTTCTACCAGGAAAGTCTCCTTCTTTGATCATCTCCGTTGCCTGCAGGTGTGTACCATCTGGGGCAGGGGGGGTGGAATCTACTGGGATCCTTGTACCAGCCAGCAAAATTAGTTAAGTCACTCTTTGATCATTCCTGTTTGATACAGGGCAGAGAGCACAACCTTCTTATTTCCTAGTAAAATCTGGGATGGATTTATTTCTTCTAAATTCATCTACAGAGAGAAGCCAAAAAGTCTGATTTTATGTATATTTTTTTTGTTTTGTAATAGGTAGGTGCTTAGGTGAGGAACTCTTATTCCAGATTGCTTCCTGCACATCTCCATTCTACTTTGTGGAGTGCATACGGCTGAATTTTTGTCATCATTCTCGTGACTAATGGATTTCAGGATTTTATTAATTTTTTTTTAGGGTTTTGACTTTATATTTACGTGGTCTGACCCACTTCTATTCATATCGTTTGTTTCTGTGTTCCTCATGATACTTCATAAAGTCATTGTATGATAGATCAGCTAACCTGAGATATCCTTTCCATTAGTAATGCCTATGTGTTCCTAAAGAGTGAGAGCCAACAATTAAAATGGAACATTAAAACGCTATTTCATTCTTTTATGAGATAATTTGGTCTTGTTTCTGCTAAATAGACCAGTAAGTTACAGAAAAGTTAATGCTACCAAAATCAGTGTTCTAAAGCTACAGTAATTGAGAATAATTTATTTTGAATTACGGAGGAAAAAAAAAAACCCTGTGCACAAGGAAAAATAGGACTTTTATTCCCCTGACCAGAGGTTTATATGTATGGATTTTTTCCTTTCCCCTTTTCATTCTCCTTATGATGGTACAGCATCATCTGTATTCCTCTAACATGAAATCAGTCTTCTGTTGTCTGGAAAGTGCCTAAATAAGGAACATATTCTTAAAAATTTAGTTGTATGTGCTACAGAAACTTACTTCATACTGTACACCTTCCCATGAACTCTCTTACTGATTCTAACACAAGGGGTTTTTTAAGATGTGGCTGTGTTGCGACCATAGGGATACACCAGTGTGTGCTGCAATAGGTTGATACTTTCAGATAGATAGTGACAGTTTAAAAATAAAAAATGTATATATTATGTATATGTAAAATATATGTATTTCTCTCAAAATAGTGTGAATCTAGACATCAATCAGCTGTTGTTTTAGCATATTTCGTTAGGTCTATACTACTTTTCTGACTTTACTGATATCCACTGTAGTTAGAAGTTTTAGCAGACATACATGAAAAAATTGATACAAAAAATAGTTGGCTGTGTGAGATTTCATTTTTTACATGTCCTTATTTACTCAGGCAGCACTCTTAGTTTTTTTTCTTTTATTCGGTTTTGAAATTCAGATATCCGTAAAGGAATCCTATCATATGTGGTCTAGAACGGTCATTCAGAACCATGTCATAAACAGGTTTTCAGTGCTGATATCTAAGGTGAAATGTAATAAATTATTATTATTACTACATTTAATAAGCTTATAAAATAGCAAAAGATGTAATAGGAAACTTGTCGTATGTCTCTCGAAGCAGAGACATTGCGCTTACTGTGAAAACCCGCTTCCAGAATTTTTCTCTAACACCTGCAGAAGGCATTTTACAGACATCTGGGCTGCGTAGAGCTCCAAGGTCTGCCTGCTCTCTGAAGCTTGGTCCTACTTCTGAATGTCAGACTATACCATAAGGAAGAACAGGCATGGATTGGGGAAATTGTCTCCTATGGATTGTGGAAATTCTCTCCTATATGCTTTTACAGTAAACATAGTGATGCCTCTACAGTGACATTTGGCCATTTGGAGTTTACTGTCTTCCTTTCTTCTTCTCTTCTCTCCTACTTGTCTATGGTAGTAGGAGGCAGCCTTGCTAAAGCTTCCTTTAATTTTTTCTCAGCGTAGTTTATAGCATGATGCTGTAAATGCAATGCCCTTTTGTTTTCATCCTCATCAGCTTTTGGTTAGTGGGAGAACTGCAGCAGAATGGGAAGTGGTGTGGGGGAAAAAGAAGAATAATTATGGTGGGTGGGGAAGCAAAAGGGAGTAATCAAGGTAAAAACAGGGATAAGAGAAGAAATGCACAAACTGAAGACATTGTAGCATGTAGACTGCTCCTATCTGTTAATAAATTTTGCAGGAAAACAGAAGGAAAAAAAAAAAAGACTCCAGTCATTGTCATATGTAGTATTGGCTTTCTCATATGTTACCACAAATACTGCCGTGCCTGAACTTGCACTTTGTGTCAGACTGCTTGGAGGAGTTCTTCATTCAAGCTCATGTTGACAGTAAAAAACATGTTAAAACCTCTAGAGGAACTGGGTTGCCAATTATTTTATTTACAGTGCTATGTACACCTCTCTGTTGTCTCTTTAAATTCACCATCTGTTCTGTTGCTTCAGAGCTACCTTCTACCCATGAAATCAGCTAATAAGGCTTGAATAAGTGTTGTGGTTCCAGTTGGCTTTTCAGAGTAGTCATACTTGCAAGTAGAGTCTTTTCTAAAATAATATAGATATTTTAGTTAAGAAATGCATGTATAATTTCAAGGGGGTAGAGTGCTGCACTTAATTGTGCTTTCTTTCCCAAGGCTATTTAGTCTCATTGTAGACAGTACCAGCTTTTAATAGTGTTTCTTAAGTGAGTGAGTAACTCAAAATTCTGCCTTGCTACAGTTATCAGTAGGTGAAGTTTATAGTGATCCCTTTGTGGTAGGGCTGTTGTTGCAGAGTTTTTCTGCATTCTTTCTCTTGTATTTTCCTTTCGTCGGTGCAAGTAACAACTCCAGATTACTGAAGAACCTTTCAGAACCAGATCTTAATTCAGAATATCTGTGTTCTTAAATTGTGATGTGTATGAAAACATGCCATTTCAGATAAAATTTTCAAAACGTTTTCTTTCCGTGGTTACAAACATCTAGGATCCTTGCATTTATATGCATATATACATCTCTGTGTGTATACTTATGTATAAAGCACAGTATCTTTCCAAAACTTGATTTTCTGTATTTCTCTTTTATTTTCTCTTCTACTCAATGAAGGAAGGGGTTTTTTTGTTTGTTTTTTTTACTGTTATAAGATCCCACTTTGTACTTTCAATAAATGGTGATTTGCCCTACTGCTGCTTTTTGGTATTTAAGATTTGTTGAATAACCTGTAGAAGGCAGATCAGAAAGCATTTCTGGTTACTGATTTAGCAGCAAGAAAATACAAAGATGAAATGTCTAGCCGTTGGAATCATCAATTTTCTACTCTAAAAAGGGCTGCAGATGAGGGCTGCAGTTTGAATTTGATTGGCATAAGGTGATGTTTATGTTATGACAGTTATGAAAATGTGCAGCTGTTCATAAAGAAGTAGAATCTAAAATCTGTAGTCTTAGAAAATTCCACCTGATCTTACTATTTATTCCATCTGTTCCCGTGCTTTTGGTGTATCCATTTTGCTTTAAGCAGACCTTTTTTTACTTTTTAGTTTTGCCTTTTGTATGCTGATAAGATACATGTATGAATGAGACTAATTCAGGCCAAAGTGACAATCAAAAATCATATTCTTTGAAAAAAAACTCTATTGTGTTTAAAAGTAATAGCTAAGAAAAGAGTTGTCTTAAAATTAAACCACTTTTCCATTATGAATTTTTTATAGATAAAATTATTATGAAACCCCTAAAGAGCAGCAACAGAGGTCAACTGCAAAACATCAAGCTAGAATAAGACTTAGCTAACTTGAAAATAAAATCTTAATACCTAGCAGTAACTGTAGGGTCTTGCCTTTTGTTGAAATCATCTAGGCTTAGTTGACGTGGTTTTGCTGTGTAAGAGGGCATTACTTCTTTAGAAATCCGAAGCATGAATTAGAGAGCAAAATCCATTCTCCTGTGCTCTTAAGTAAACATTTTGATTACAAGATGTGCTGCTTGTTTTAAATATTTTCTTGACATGTTGCCTTCTTAAATTCAGTACTGAGTGAAATATAATAGAGGACATGGGTTTGATTCCAAATAGTTTTGCAAAAGGCAGCACACGCTAAAATCCATTTTATTTTATATAAAATTCTCTTATCCCTAGTGAGATATCACAGGAATATATATGCCCACTTGTATAGGAACCTATTACAAAGAAATATCTGTTACGCTGTGTGCCTTAAATATGTGGCCTAACTGTAAGCAAGTAGGTGAAACCTTTCAGACAATATAATGTAATTCTTAATCTAACAAGCACGTGTATTTCTGTTATGGCTTAGTGTTAATATAGTCAATCTTACTTTCTTGTTTTGTTTTTTCCCCAGTGTAACTGTGTTTATTGAGGCAAGTATAGGTTTTTTCCCCTCTACTGTTGATCTGCTTTTTAATTAAATTTTGTACTCTGAATTCTACACCTTGCCTTTCAGATCTTTATAACACTATTATTATTGATCTACTAGAGTCATCCACAAATCATCACTTTCCTCTTCCCAACTGTTTTCTTATTAACCTAGACAATGTAAAACGAAAATTACAGTGTTTTCTAAAATCTCAGACACGCCTTTTTTAGATCTCATTTCTTTTTTATTTGTCACCACCTTCATACTAAAATGTTATGGAAGGTTCAACCTATGTGTCTTGCAAGACAGAATGGAAGCTGTGTTTTTGTAGATTTCTGTCCAGTTTCTTTTTCTGTCATATGTTCTTTTAACAACAGGATGAGCTCCTCTGCATGGTTGTTCTTGCAGCAGAAAAAGGCTGAATGATGAGCGTTTGATGCAAGGTGATATGGTGATGTCATAAAACAACAAATCCACGTCCCATTGTTCACACCAAAATTCTTTGTGAGCTCAGAGTTGATTCATTTAAGAGTTTGAAGTCATCACTTTCCGTGATTCTCTTATTTTTTGTTTTTTTTTACCTTTTTATCAGTGAACTGATGTGGCTTTCCTGAAGATTCACAAGAGTCATATTACAATTTGCCTTTGCTTTTTTCATCTCCCATTCACCCCATGAAGCTGTACTGGGCTGCTTTTCAAACCTATTATGCTCGCAATGTTCTTGTCTACCACCGTACACACACAGCTTCTTTGATAACAAAGGTTCATAACCATCCACCCTCTGAAAAGATTCTTAGTGACTTGCTGTTGCTTCTTCCAGGCTCTTTCTTGACACCTTTGTTTCAGACAAGTTCAAAGAAGATTGTTCCATTTTCTTAGATTGAGAAAATTCCAGATTCAGATTTTGGATGCTGGAGGCGATACAGTAATTAGGGTACTCTGGGGAGGTGGGTGTTGTCAGTTTTTAAACAACTGTTAACAAGGAGTTACAGGATTATTTTGGCAAAGAGTTCTCTTCACGTGTAATTTTTTTTATTACTGCCACGTATTCCATCCTGAGAAATGCATGTAAATTGTATTGGCACTTTATATGAGTAGCACTGATTGAAAGTTTTACCAAATCTAAAGTAAACGTATGGTCATTCCTTTTAACCAGAAAATCAGTTTATTAATGTGGGAACTGAATTAGATACATTATCCATACCTCATATCATCTAACTAGAAAGAAGCTTACTTGGAGACAGAAACGTATCTCAGAAAATGCACTTAACTAAAAATCTCAGGTTTTCTTTTTTATAAGCGGAGTGTTTAAGGGGTATGTCTGGATGAGTGGCTTGGATAAGTGCTGCAAATTTTTTTATGAACAATTTGCTCATCTGATTTGACTTGAAGTTACAAAATATTGTTTACATGGAATGATAAGACAGACATACCAATGGTAAAAGCTTGTTTCTTTTCTCTCCTGTTTTCCCCAGTTACCACACTTGTGTGAGAGCACACGTACAGTTTGTGCTTTCTTCCAAAAAAATAAAAATCTTCTGCTATTCAGAAGGATTACAAGGAAACTGAGGAAGAGGGCACAAACGGTTGGTGTTTCTGAGATTTTAAATGAAGTTAGCAGCCTGTTTAATAAGCAGTAAGTAATAGGACTTCACTGGATGGATATGCTGGATGCTTACAGTAAAATTTCTGGCAGTATACTAGTTACGTCATGAGTTTCAAAAAGAAAGAGAAGAAACAGATGCTAGAGTTTTAGATCCTCCTGCATGAAATAGTAATATAAACTATGGTTTGAAAAGTCACTACACTGACTACCCTTACACCATGGGCCACCTTCCTTCTGGTTTTGTTTGAGAGACCCGTGATCACATTTGACATACATACTAAGGATCACACTGGAATGCCTTTTGGTCACATGCTCTGAAGGAAATACAAAGTGGTTGAGAAATAAAAAATTAATAAAGTCCATTTTGAAGTAATATAGTTCTGAATGCCTATTACAACTGAGGTCTTAGTTGTGATAGGAAATAAATCAGATTCTTATGGAGTCTAAGTTGGCCTGGAGTTGCATTCATCATTCTGACATCCTCTGACACCACTTCTGATGATGTAGATTGGTAATGGGTTATTCCTTCCTCTCGCATGGATCATAATAGTGTGGCTTCATTCAGCAATATATAAGATCAATACTTTACAAAATATGCAATCCCAAAAAGTGTTTTACAAAACATTGTATAAATTTTATACAAATGGATAACGTGAGACATTTCATCTGCGCTCCATTAAATACCCGTCTATCTGCACGTTCATCTGTTCTGTTACCAGTTCAGATTTTCTGTATGAGTATTTATTGAATTGACCTTCTGCCGCATTTTACAAGAGAATGTGATGATTCAAACTTGTTCAGAGTTGAAAATGCTACAACATAGTCATTAACCAAAAATGTTGCTAAAACTTTAGATTCCTTTTGGTTTATATCTCAGATTTTACAAAACTTTACTAATGAACAAAAGTTTTCCTTTTTTTACCTTTGCCTCACAAATCCTGTTGAGTGCAGCAGTAGGTGCATGGTTCATGTATTTGCAGTAAATTAAGACTATTCTTAATTCTTTCTCTCCTTTCTCTTTGGAGAAAATTCTTCTTCTCCAAAAGAACAGTACCAGACTAGCTGGGTTTAGGCACTGCTTTTTTTGGCAGGATTGCCATTGGATGCTAGGTACTAGTCAGGATACATACATATCTTATCTTTTCCTATCTTTTGTTACTGATTGAATAACCTTTTACACTTCTCTTAATAGAATTTCAAAGGCAGTTTTGTTTTCTTAATCTCTGTTCCATGTATGATGATGCATGAAGCTTGTGTGTACATCTGTTACAGGCACAAAGCAGTCACGGAAGCCATGGGGAATAGTTAGCATTGGCAAAAGAGAGTTTATGTAGATATAAGTGGCATACTCTGAAGGTCATAATTAGTGAGTTTTGTAATTAAAATTTTGTCAACCTTCAAAAAAGTGTCTAGAGGCAGTGACTCGTTGTATACAGTGTCTGCCTCTTTGAAATACAGGCCTGCTAAGAACGGGTGCAAAAATCTTTCTAAAAAGCTCCCGAGTCCTGTTTTTGAGAAAAGATGAGGCAAGAGATGACTTGAGAGGGAAATCCCCTTAGAGTATGTCTAAAGCAAGCAAATGCGTTATGTTCAAATATTAGAACTGTAGCACTGTATTTTTCAAGGTCTATTTCCCCGTTATGCTAATTCTGATTTTTTTTTTTTTTTAAATAGTAGCATCTAGTTTATGTTCAGTATTATTATCTATGTATCAGGATAGGCAGTTAGCTTTTCAGGTAACTTTTCAAGATGTTTAGGTAACTTTTTGAAGATATTGCACACACTACGATTCCTTAGAGCTCCTGAAAATGCCCTTGAAGTCAGCCAGGATTCTCATAAACTTAGAGGATTGGGTCTTTAGTAAATATTGTAATAATAATAAAGATAAAAGTAAACTGATGTGCAAAGGAAGAGATTTTTTTTTCTTCCCAAATATTGCTTAAGATCTTTCCCTATTCTTTGATGTTTTCAGTAAACTAGAAAATACACAAATACACCATCTTTATGAAGGGTCAATCTCACAGTATAGAGTCATTTAGTTACTCTTGGGGAAGAGCTAACATTAATGAAGTAAAACTCAGACTAAAAGTCATCTTTAGAGCAATGGAATGGCCTTTGCTCAGCATAATGGACTCAGACCTTTACACAAACTTATGGATATTGATAGAAAATAGAAACAAAATATTTTGTCATATATTTTCATGTCCCAGAGGACTTGATATATTTTTAGATTTAGTGTGTCTATTATAGTAATTTTATGTTTGTTCTTCATTATACCATTTTTTTATTTCTTTTGACTCATGTTGGTTTTCTGTTCTTATTTTTTTCTGTAATATGAGGGCCCTTCGTATCAACTTTATTTAGAAAAGGATTACATAGAAGTGGTTTTGCATACCCTGGTTATATAACTTTTTCACAAGCATACTTTTAAGGCCAATAATTTCACCTTATTACTTCTGCATTGGTTATAAAATATGCATAATCATTAAATGTTTGGAGTAATGTCGTAGCTGCAACTTGAGTAAACTTCCATTTTTTTAAATCCTCCTTTTTAATTAGTTTATAAACATCTTTAATGAAACATTGTATTTCCATGTATGACTTAGTTTTGAAAATTTGGATTGGGTGCACCTTTTTCTTGCCTTCTTGATTGTAGTTACCTATGTCTTTACCTGTTTAAAACATTTTACAATAAATTACGTGTTACAGCTAAGAAAAAGTTTGCCATTTTCTCATCTTTCATGTATTTCATCACGAGAAGAAAAATATACGAAGGTAAAATGGACTTTGTGTCATATACATGAGTGAGAAATATTTGGTCTGATGTAGGCAAATCACAAACTGATCATTATAGCAAACACATTTGATAAAATTAATTATGTTTCTAGGTTCCATGGTTCCTTTCTCTATGCGGATTTTACATGCTGAACTTCCTCAGTACCTAGGTAATCCTCAGGAATCACTTGACAGACTGCATAGTATGAAGATAATCTGCGCCAAGGTAACAGCTTCTCTGTGCACTAACATTTCTTAATGTTTAAGAAATATATTTTATTGTCCTTACAAAGAACATTGAGTTTCAATGATGACATTTTTTACTCCATCTTCATACAAATAAGGAACTCAGTAATAGAAGTAATTAAGTGCCTCTCCTCTCTGATAGCTCTGACTAAAATGAATAGAAGAGAGGGCAACATAGTTCTCTTGCTTTTGTGTTTTTGCCAGACGAGGCATGGAGGACAGTAAGCAGATGTGTTTAGGGACAATTTAGGAAAACTTTCTTCCCTCACTCAGCTGTGTCCAGCTAGCTCAAAACACAGTTGTTAATGATCTTGATCCTTCAAAAATAGTCTTGATCCTTCAGAAATAGTCTGAATAGCTGGTTTTGGAAACAACAGTCATTTGGGAATATAAATACAACCTGCTGAGTTTGGTTTGGGGTTTTTGTTTTGATTTGTCAAGTGCTATAATACAAAATTATGGCCTAAATTGTAACATGGGATTTGTCAGTGCTGAAATTAGAATGATGGTGGTGTGACCACTAACCTTATTCACTAAACCAAATACCCTGACGGTTAATCATTCATCCTTAAATTTTTTTTACAGAAATCTTTCCCAAGTAGTCTAATGTAACAGTGACTATGAATGTTGCAATGTGGTAAACTCTAGAAGAAATGCAACATTATTGTTTTATCTACGACACTTGGAAGTTCAAAACTGTAAGATAAATAGATGTGATTAATGTTTATTTTTAGTATCCCATGGAAGTTTCCTATATTTACTCCTAAAAATAATGTGGGTAGCAGAAGTGAAGGGATTTGATAATTGCCAATTGTGTAGCTATAACGGCCTTACATATATAAAATCAGCTTGCTTCTAGCACAGTAGTGACTAGGATCACCAAATGTTTAGAGTAAAACCAAATCAGTCCTTTGTATTATAAGGGAAAAAGATGAAAGGTTTAGCTAATGAGAGATGAATGTGGTATTTGTTATAGAGTTGGAAAGAATTGATTTGGAAACAGTTGAGAGATCTATCCAATTTGGCCAAGAAGTGCTACTTTTTAGCACTTCATGAACGCTGTTATGTGTTCGTGACCATCTCATCTAACAATGTTACTGGCAGGCTGTTCTCTCCAGCCTTTTCCATCAGTAGTCCTCCATTGGAAGTAATTTTTTTCTTCTAGGAAATGTCATACTCCTCCATTACAGGATTTCACAGTGCTACTGACATTTGCCTAACCCAGTCTGCAGCAGAACGGCTGTTTCATATCTTGGTTTTATGTGATCTGGTATTAAGTGCTGCGTTGTCTCCTCTCAGTCATGAAGGTGCCACTAAAACTTAACCGGTTTCTAAGTTCCTTTATCTTGTAACAGAGAGAGAAAATTGTATGAATGTGAGCAAGGAAGTGACTGCTGAGTGGGGTGTTCACCAAGCATCTGGCTGATTATTGAAATCACCATATCTTAGTTACAGTGTGATCAGCCATGATTCTCCACAGATTAAAGATTATTAGTCAATAGAGGAATGAAAGAAAAGGAAATTTGCTCCTCCCACCCCTTTCTTTATTATAAGACCTTAAAGTCATCCACAACCTTGAGGTGGCTCTGCTGCATGCTTTTCCTTGAAGTGCATATCCTTAGAGCATGCCCTGTGTACCAAGGAAACTTTCAAACTATAATACAAGATTTTGTTTGAACATGAATGAGGCTGATTATTTGTTTAAATAAGGGAAACTGGATATGCTAGAGAAGATGAGTGGAAATAAAGGAGATTTACAAGTTAATATATATGTATTTCCCTGCCTGCTAAGTTCTTGAAGAACAGGTTTGTTTACTCATGTTCTCACTCCATCAATTTCTAGCGGCCTAGGTCACTATGAATTCTGTGTGATCCCGTGTGCCCTTGGGGAAAGCTTCTTTGAGGCTGTCTGTCTGTATGGCTTCCACTAGCTTTTCTGAGGAGTCCCGAGTTCTCTGCACTTGCTGTTGGTTTGTGGATGGCCATCTCTTTCTCTCTGCATTCCTGTGTCTGAGTTTGCAAAGTTTCTCCTGGATTAGTGTGTTTAATTGTGGGCAGAAAAAGAACAATCTCCCTTTGCTTCTGACAACTTCCACTAGAGCCAGGATACAGTAGCCAGGACAAGCCATTGTCTGTGCTGATGGATGCTCCTTTTTAAAGTACAGTACACAGAAAACCATGAACAAAAAAATAAAAGGTACCATCCTTCACAAGGGACTATTTCTGTTTAGTTATTCCAGACACCTCATTGCAGATTACTTCATTTGTTTGCATTCAATTAAATACCTTGTCTTTTGGAGCAATTCAAAGACAACTATAGAAACAGGAGTGTGAAGAAGGACAGCTTGTAAAGATAAATATGTTTTTAAAAGACAGTTGTAAATTGGTGATAATTTAACTGTTTGAAGTCAGGGTTGATAAATTGAAAACATTGTGGATAATATGTGTTTTGATTTTTGTATAGAATGCTATTAGTTGAATAATCCTGATCTCACCTGGAATGTTCAAGAATAAAATGCATAATACTTATGAAAACCCGTGGCATAACCGAGAAAATAACATAAAGGATGTACACTCATTAGTCTTAATATTTGTATGTGACGCTTGGGAACCATTTGGGTTATAACAGAATTAATTGGGGAGCTTTCAACCAAAAGCCTCTAGTGTTTTACTTCCCTATTTTAAAAAGTGGGAAAATAATCTTTGGTCATCCATATTTACAGAAGGGCGTAGGAATAGTCATTATGTAAATGAGACGATCTTGGAGTCATAAAAGCTAGAAGAGAGAAAAGACCTATTAGCTCACCTAGTCTATCTCTCTGCAATGCAAGGTTGTTTTCGAGTTTTTAATGAGGCAGCCTACCGAGCTGAGGCCACATCCCCTGGGAGGCTATTCCAGGCTAATGCTAATGCATTCTTATCATAAGGAAATTTGTCCTCCTCTTTTGTTTCTCTTCTTTAATGTAATGGTGTTGTTTCTATCTGATACCTCTTTTTAACCTGCTAAATTCCCTCTTGTTTTTTGTTGTACGCATTCTACAGGCACTTGTCAACTCCCGATTAGCCGTTTGACTTAAACATCTTAACCATATTTATTTTGTCGCTATTTTGGTAGCTCGGTCTCTTCAGCCCCCATCTACTTACGTATTTCTGGTACCTGAAGCAGCATTAGAGGCGGAGTGCAAAACCCATAATTTTTGTTTTCTTTGTATAGGCAATAATGTTTTTACCTTTTCCAGTATTCCTGCAAATTTGTAATCATCTCTGGGTGTAGGTGCAACATTTGGGAAAAAAATAATCTGTAATGCCAAATGCCTGTTATAACTTCGGGGAGAAATCCAGTGAAACTGTTACTGTCCCTGTGTTATTGCTGGTCTTCCCAACCAGCCTCAGTGGCTTCCCATGAATTGCCTCAATGAGTTGTCTCCCTTGAAATAAATGCTCTCCAAACAGCCAAGCAGTAAGAGTAACAATAGCAATTTAAATGGCAAAAGGCTTTGTTTTTTTCAAGTATTCCTTTAGAAACATAGGTGTGATCAATTTAGTACCAATGCCGCTGAGGACATGCTAATAGTCGCTTACCTGGAGATGAGAATGTGAAAAGAACAACAACCATGCTTCAACTAACACCTCCTCGCTGTACCTAAGCTTCCTAGCTGATCAAGGGAGAGCTCTTGGAAATACATCTCATAGTGTAGCATATTTTACTTTTTAACCCTAATCTTTCGAGTGGCAGAGCTGTACTGGGCTCTTCTACCAGGGGGGTGGAGCAGTGGCAAGTGGGTTAACAGTCCAGCTTCCTAACAAAGCCTCTGCAAGTCTTACCTCTGCAACACTTTTCAAAAATACATCGTGCCATTTGTCCATCAGCTACTCCTCCTGTAGTTCCACCACTCTGTTCCTCCCTGGCCCTGCCATACGCACTCTTCCTATCTCCCAGTCTTCTGTTTCGCTTCCAAATTGATGAACTTTTCAGCCTCTTTTAGCTACTGATTGTTTTTGCTTTGGTGGCGCACATAGGTTAGTGGTTAACAGTATACAGGCAATTGGTAGGGAATGAAACAGAAGAATCGGTGAAATAATACTAGCCAGTAAAGCTAATGAGTGTGTATTTATAAATATTCAAAATGAGGAAAAGCATAGGTCATACATAAAACTGATGTTTAAAGTCAGTGGTAGAAGTGTTCAATCCTATTTCCCTTTATATCACAAACAACGTTTAGAGCTATTCCATGTGGTATTGCTAGAATAAACATTTTACCATCTGTGGAAAAGTGGGATGAAGGGATTTGCTAAAATTAAATATTTCATGTCATCTAACCCAGATAGCTTACACTGAGGAACTACCTGAATCATTATTAAATTATTAATTATTATTAAACAATTCTTGGAAAACTGGGGAAATACCCAAATATTGAAAGACTGCAGATAATGTTCCTATACTTAAGAAGGGCAAAAGGAGATAAATCTAGGGAACAAACCAATTAGCTTCAAATCAGCATTGAGTTCTGTTTTAATTATGTTGAGCTTGAGGTGATGGCTAGATATCCCCAAGTAATGTCACGGAATGGTTAATGTAGTACTCAAATTGTATGCTAATATCTAATTTTTTGGTTATTTTAGTGAGCGTGTTTTCAGAGAAGGGCCATTGTCTTTTTGAAAAAGACAGCATGTCTCGTTGATGAAGGCATCTTGTTATGTTTAGGCCATTTCAGGAGTGAGACCTTGGAGCTTTATTGGGAATGAGAAGTGGTCACTAGATGTTTTTCAGGGGAAGAGGAAGGTTGTGGGTTTTAGACTGGCCAGAAAATAGACCATAAAGTGGGTTTGGTTTATGGGAGATAAGAGTGGAAATTTTTTTCTCTAGCAGGGTGCCTCATTACACACTAGGCATTTAACACTTAAATGTGGTGCTTTGGTTTCTATGTGATTTCTAAGTGGCTACGCTGCTTTTAAAAGTGGGACTGAGATTCAGTCTCGCAGGCGTGCCACGGCGATCTCAGAAATTGCTACCTAGCCACTAAGCTGCAGTATCTACTGGTGTACGCTCCTAGCCTCTCAGAATTTGAGGTAAGGCAACTTAGCCTAGTCCTCTGTGAACAAGGTTTACGCTAAATCATATTACCTTGAATTTGTCACAGGCTAACAATTCTTATCGGGAAAATTCCCCTGGCTCAGCTGGCATGTGGTAACTGCTGTCATTTCATCATGTGTCTCTCCTTGCTCTTAAGTTCCTTGTAGCAAAATTTATGGCACTTAACTTCAAGCTTTCGCTGTAGACTGTGAAAAGAGCTTGGCATCTCTTAGGGCAATTCCTTCCACCTTAAGATGTCTAAATTAGGTAGCATGAACTCGCTTCCTGGAGGTACCGATTGCTCCTCATTGGCTGTAGAAGGCACCAACACGCTGTCTGAGGCCAGATTAATCCTACCTGTCTTTGCTTTGGAGGTTTTCCTGTGTTGTTTTTAAGTGTTTGCTTACAAAGCAGCGAGCACAATTTAAATGCTTTGCTGGTGTAGGAAAAAACGATTACTACTTACAGTGACAGAAGCTGAGTGCTCTGTGTTCGGAAGTGCGCTCGGTGCTCCGAAGAGGAAGCGCCTTGTATTTCCCTAATTGGCTAACCACTGTGGCTGATTAAAGAGCAAGTGCCTGTAATGGTTTTTTGAAGGAAATCTCAAGCTTTGTTCTACAACCAAAGTTATAAATCTGTAACAGGAAAAATGGGGTGATCTGTGGGAATCAGAAAACAAATTTGGAGAAACTGCAATGGGATTAGAAAAAGGAAAGTTGACTTGCATTTCAAATGGAACCTTGCATACTTATTTTAAAAGTGCTTAAGACACAAACTTCATTAAGTATACGTTTTCGTTCATCTAATAATACAACAAATGTTTCATTTACTCAACAATTTACATGATTTAAAATCTATAATAAATAAAAAGAAGCAATAAAACCCAAACTTTGAGAAGGAAATTGCAGTAAGAACTAAGAAGAATATTTCATTAAGGACAAAAGGATGAAACCAGAGCCCACACGTGGTGGGGAATGGGGGGAGTCATGAGGCAGTGGCTTTCTATGAAAAATCAGTTTGACTTTCTTTGTGATCATTAACGTTCATTCTCTGGTGAAGCATATTCCATGTTTTGCTTAACAAAATGTGCATGTCCCCAGAGTGTGCTGACATTTAATGTTCTGTAAGTATCATAAACCCGAACTCTAACATCCTTCTAATGTACAATGGCTTTCTTCCTTTGTGCAATTGATTTAGCTATGGTAATAGTCAGTAACTTTGAACTGTACCTAGGTGAAGCATTCCTGCCTGAATTGGTTTACATGTAGACTATCAATTGTAGATAATTTGCATTTAATATATAGTGCTGTTTAAACTCATGTTGGTTACTTTAAAATTTGCTACAGATATTAGAAAATTTGGAACAAGGCTTAGCTGAAGATGGAAGTATGACTAACATTACACAGGAGAACAGACAAGGTAGGTATTCTTTAAACATTTTTTTCACAGGCAGTGTGTTTTTATCGCTTGTCTAAGTATGCCAGAAGTTTTCACAAGAGTGCCCCAGAGTTGTTAAAACAGTATTTTTGTAATCTCATACCCTGCTCAGCCTCCAAAATGATACACCTTGTACTTCTATTTGCTGGAATTAATTTCACAGTTTTGCCCTTGATCAAACCGATGTACTAAATCATTTTTTTTCCTACTTAGAAAAAACAATGAACGTGGGTGCTATCCTTCAGTGATGAATATATAAGTATATTGCTGTCGCGGTTAGATGGATGTTTCATCTTAGGCCTTGGCTGACTGGCTCCTCTCAGTCCTCATGTCTGAAATCCACTAAAATTCTTTAGATCAAACTGCCATCATACAAGGGCTACAGTGGCCTAGGATGTGGCTACGTAGATGGCTGAGTCTCACTGTAGCTGCGTGGTACTTAGACTCCTGAATTACCTAAGTCACTTTTTAGGATAAGATTTAGATGATACTAATCTACGTCGTCATTTTCATGATTTTGTATGCAATTATGTTTTTTTCCTGTTCCTTCTATCTTAGTTGTTTAACTTCAATAGTATAGGATAAATTTCTGCATTAAAAAGGGGTCATCCGGGCAAATTAGTTGTCCAAGCATTCTGGGGTTTGAGTTTTTTTGACGGAATTTATACTAATGAGGTCATTTGAGTACACTTAAGAATTGGACAAGAGGTGAAATCTGGGGCATTGTTACGGATTATGCAAACCACTCATGGTGCCTAGCAAGTTAAAAACATCATACTGAGAAAACAAACCTTTCAGCTTCAGCTAATAGTCCAAGGAAATCTTACCAGCTTCCTTCTAGGATAACGTTCAGCTGGAGGCTGTGGGAAGTAAAAGTCTGCCTTTGAGACAGGAAGAGGCGGAGTAGAGCTATTAACAGAGTTAAAACATTATTGTAAACAACTCCCTAAAACAATGTCTGCGTGGAAGGGCGCAGACCTGTCTGAACTCTCCTGCCTGATCTTCAAGTTGGCTGGAGGTAAAGCAGCTTTAATGTGTTATTGTACTTGACTTAATACACCATCTAGGTATGTCCTAAAAAAGTGAGTGCACATGTAGCCAGTGTGTATCATAAAGGCATTTGCAAATATAGCCAAATGAATACATTTACTCTTCTCAAAAGTGTTAAGAGAAATCATCTGATATTGAAGATTTATCCACAGCACTCCAGTTTCTGTTCTTTTCTCCTTTATCTACCTATTCTTCTTGCCTCTGTTCTCCTACCTGCTTTTCCCTGTTATCCCCTTTCTACCCTCATTTTTGTCCTTGTTATCCTCACATTCTTTTCCTTTTTACCCCTTTAAAACCAAGACACTTATCCCCCTTTAAGGTACAAGAACTTTTTCCCAGCTGTGTCATAATCCTGCGGCCTGCAGTCTGTTTCACTCCGGAGTTTCTGGCTCCTTGCTTTTCCTCTCTGCTGCTGCTTTAGAGCTGAGATGAGCTCAGGAGGAGGCGTAGTTAGAAAAGCAGCAGCTAGTAGTTACCTAGGGACAAGGCTGCTGAAAATTTGGAGAGATCTTCATATGTCTACTGTGCAGCTGCCTGTAGGTTTAAGACTGCCAAAAAGCCCGTGGGACCTTTGCAGAGAGTGTTGACTGCTATTGTCGGTGGAGGTCAGCCAGGTCTGCTCCCTGTCTGCTTCTTCGCTGCATTTGGAGCTCCAGGAGGCTGATAATGGGTTTGGTTTTTTTCATGTGAGACTAGCTGAAGCAAACCTTATTAACTTTATGTGAAGACAGCCTTAATTCATTATAGGGATTATGCTTAGCATGTAATTTCCTTATTGCTGGTGTAAGAAGGTGACGCACCAGTCGACTTATCATGTACCTCTCCTCCGGTCTGGAACACAGTGCCAGTTTTTCAACAGGCAGAGAGATTTAGCATTGCACCACTTGCCTGGTAACGCATTCTATAAGATGCCAATTTTGCAACTTCACGGTGCGCAGAGCTCCTATGGAAACGACTGGCGGTGTGGAGTACGGAGTCCTTCATAAATAACAAGGAGAAACAAATGCTTGGAGTGGAAGCATGGCTGCATGGACCTGCAGAGCGGGTTTCAGGCATTTCAATAACATACAATGATCAGCTGTTGGGTTTTTGATTTTGTTCATTGCTTTGCAGGTTTTCTTTAATGCCTTTCTGCCAGTGCTAAAGAAGCCTCATCCCACAGGGCTACGGCATTTCCAGATCAGGTTCCTGTTCAGTTTATAGCACAGACTGAAGACACCTGGTCTGTCTGCTTTGCAGTCCATTTTGAGAACCATGGGTGGTGCTAATGCATTGTTAACAGGAAACCTAGATATCTCCACTGCAGGAATCAGTATTTAGTTTGTTGTCACCTAAGTCCTAAAAAGCTGAACGTGGTTACCAAACTATGAGCACGTGCAAAAAGGAGAGGTTAACATAAGTGAAATAATAAAGGAGTTATTTAATTATGTCCAGGTTTTGCAGATACCCACAAGGAAAGATGAGAAATGTTGCATAAAATACTTGC